>NW_017193490.1:0-9785 GCF_001704415.2 Capra hircus
CCCGAGCAACTAGCATGGGGACTGGCCTTTCCTGAGGACATCAGAGCGGGTCCCTGAGGTCCCCGGCATAAGTCAAGAGCAACTGCCGCAACTCGAGAAAATCCAGGAGTTCTCCCCTCCAGGCGAGATGAGGCCCGTTTCCTCTGTGGCGTCCCCAGGCTAATCACACCTAACCTCTGGAACTTACAAAACGTCCTTCACATCCTTGCTGCAACTCAAGAAGTTCCCCGACATACCCGTCTCCACTCGAGAGGAAGCACGAGAGTCCCGCCCACATCCAGAGGAGCCCCGTTTCCGCCTCCTAGCTCTCGAGAGGAAGGATCTTTCCCTTGTGGTCGGGAAAGAATTCCCGGCGTTCCCGTCGCATCTCAAGAGGAGGCGCTCTCCACAGGAAAAGGAGAGAGGAACTCCAGGGTCGTGCCACCATTCCCAGAGTCCCCCAGATGTCTCAGTCCATTCCAGGGAAACCTGTTTTCCCTGCACTGCCTCGACTTTCAAGCCAAGGATCGACTCACACCACGGTGGGCACGTGGGACGCCCAGTGGGAAAGCCTCGAGGGAAAGCCTCATAGGAAAGCCTCGAGGGAAAAGCCCCAGTTGCTTTGATCAACCCGAAGGGAAGTGTGACACTGCTGCTACAGCTCGGGAGGAAAGCGCACGTGCATGCCCCAACTCGAGACGAGGACTGATTCCCCTGGGGAGACTCCAGAAGTACCCCAAGATCCACGTCAGCACTGGAGATGAATCCTCACGTTCCAGCACCGACTCCAAACAAGGTCTTAGGCCCGGCATCGACGGGAGAGAGGAATCCCGAGAGGCCCCGAATAGCTAGCATGGGGACTGGCCTTTCTTGAGGATATCAGAGCGGGTCCCTGAGATCCCCGTCATAAGTCGAGAGCACCTGCACCAACTCGAGAAATTCCAGGAGGTTCTCCCCTCCAGGCGAGATGAGGCCCATTTCCTCTGAGGCGTCCCCAGGCTAATCACACCTAAACTCTGGAACTTCCAAAACGACCTTCACATCCTTGCTGCAACACAAGAAGTTCCCCGACATACCCGTCTCCACTCGAGAGGAAGCACGAGAGTCCCGCCCACATCCAGCGGAGCCTCGTTTCCGCCTCATAGCTCGAGAGGAGGGATCCTTTCCCTGCGTGGTCGGGAAAGAATTCTCGGCGTTCCCGTCGCATCTCAAGAGGGGACGCTTTACACAGGAAAGTCGTGAGGAACTCCAGGGTCGTTCCACCATTCCAAGAGTCCCCCAGATGTCTCAGGCCATTCCAGGGAAACCTGTTTTCCCTGCACTGCCTCGACTTTCAAGCCGAGGATTGACTCACACGACGGTGGCACGTGGGACAGCCCTGTGGGAAAGCCTCGTGGGAAAGTCTCGTGGGAAAGCCTCGAGGGAAAGCCACAGATCCCTTGATCCACGCGAAGGGAAGCCAGACAATGCTGCTACAGCTCGGGAGGAAAGCACACTTGCATGCCCACACTCGAGACGAGGACTGACTTCCCTTGGGAGACTCCTGAAGTACCCCAAGTTCCATGTCAGCACTGGAGAGGAATCCTCAGGTTCCGGCACCGACTCCACACAAGGTCTTAGGCCCCGGCATCGACGGGAGAGGAATCCCGAGAGGCCCCGAGCAACTCGCATGGGGACTGGCCTTTCCTGAGGCCACCAAAAGCGGGTCCCTGAGGTCCCCGTCGTAAGTCGAGAGCACATGCACCAACTCGAGAAAATGCAGGAGGTTCTCCCCTCCAGGGGAGATGAGGCCCATTTCCTCTGAGGCGACCCCAGGCTAATTACACCTAACCTCTGGAATTTCCAAAGGGTCATTCACACCCTTGCTGCAACTCAAGAAGTTCCCCGACATACCCGTCTCCACTCGAGTGGAAGCACGAGAGTCCCGCCCACATCCAGAGGAGCCCCGTGTCCGCCCTCATAGCTCGAGAGACGGGATCTTTCCCTGCGTGGTCGGGAAAGAATTCCTGGGGTTCCCGTCGCATCTCAAGAGGAGGCGCTCTCCACTGGAAAGGAGAGAGGAACTCCAGGGTCGTGCCACCATTCCCAGAGCCTTCCAGATTTCTCAGTCCATTCCAGGGAAACCTGTTTTCCCTGCACTGCCTCGACTTTCAAGCCGAGGATCGACTCACATCACGGTGGCTCGTGGGACAGCCCTGTGGGAAAGCCTGGTGGGAAAGCCTCGTGGGAAAGCCTCATGGGAAAGCCTCGAAGGAAAGCCACAGATCCCTTGATCCACGCAAAGGGAAGCGTGACAAGCTGCTACAGCTCGGGAGGAAAGCGCACGTGCGTGCCCCCACTCGAGACGAGGACTTTCTCCCCTGGGGAGACTCCATAAATCCCCCAAGCTCCATGTCAGCACTGGAGAGGAATCCTCAGGTTCCGGCACCGACTCCAAACAAGGTCTTAGGACCCGGCATCGACGGGAGAGGAATCCCAAGAGGCCCCCGCGCTTCTCGCATGGGGACTGGCCTTTCCTGAGGCCACCAGAGCGGGTCCATGAGGTCCCCGTCGGAAGTCGAGAGCACCTGCCACAACTCGAGAAAATCCAGGAGGTTCTTCCCTCCAGGCGAGATGAGGCCCATTTCCGCTGAGGAGTCTCGAGGCTAATCACACCTATCCTCTGGAACTTCCAAAGGGTCCTTCACACCCTTACTGCAACTCAAGAAGTTCCTCGACATACCCGTCTCCACTCGAGAGGAGCACGAGAGTCCCGCCCAAATCCAGAGGAGCCCCGTTTCCGCCTACTAGCTAGAGAGGAGGGATCCTTTCCCTGCCTGGTCGGGAAAGAATTCCCGGCGTTCCCGTCGCATCTCAAGAGGAGGCGCTCTCCACAGAAAAGGCCAGAGGAACTCCAAGGTCTTGCCACCATTCCAAGAGTCCCCCAGATGTCTCAGTCCATTCCAGGGAAACCTGTTTTCCCTGCACTGCCTCGAATTTCAAGCCGAGGATCGACTCACACTACGGTGGCACGAGGGACAGCCCTGTGGGAAAGCCTCGTGGCAAAGCCTCGTGGGAAAGCCTCGAGGGAAAGCCACAGATCCCTTGATCCACGCGAAGGGAACCGTGACACTGCTGCTACAGCTCTGGAGGAAAGCGCACCTGCCTGCCCCCACACGAGACGAGGACTGACTTCCCTGGGGAGACTCCAGAAGTAGCCCAAGATCCATGTCAGCACTGGAGAGGAATCCTCAGGTTCCGGAACCGACACCGCACAAGGTCTTAGGCCTGGGCATCGATGGGAGAGGAATCCCGAAAGGCCGTCGAGCAACTCACATGGGGAATGGCCTTTCCTGAGGCCACCAGAGCGGGTCCCTGAGGACCCCGTCGTAAGTCGAGAGCGCCTGCCGCAACTCGAGAAAATCCAGGAGGTTCTCCCTTCCAGGCGAGATGAGGCCCATTTCTGCTGAGATGTCTCGAGGCTAATCACACCTAACCTCTGGAAGTTCCAAAGGGTCCTTCACACCCTTTCTGCAACTCAAGAAGTTCCCCGACATACCCGTTTCCACTCGAGAGGAAGCACGAGAGTCCCGCCCACATCCAGAGGAGCCCCGTTTCCGCCTCCTAGCTCGAGAGGAGGGATCCTTTCCCTGCGTGGTCGGGAAAGAATTCCCGGCGTTCCCGTCACATCTCAAGAGGGGGCGCTCTCCACAGGAAATGGCGAGAGGAACTCCAAGGGTCGTGCCACCATTCCCAGATCCTCCAGATGTCTCAGTCCATTCCACGGAAGCCTGATTTCCCGGCACTGCCTCGACTTTCAAGCCGAGGATCAACTGACACCACGGTGGCACGTGGGACATCACTGTAGGAAAGCCTCGTGGGAAAGCCTCGTGGGAAAGCATCATGGGAAAGCCTCGTGGAAAGCCTCGAAGGAAAGCCACTGATCCTAGGATACACGGGAAGGGAAGCGTGACACTGCTGCTACAGCTTGGGAGGAAAGCGCACGTGCATGCCCCCACTCGAGACGAGGACTGACTCCCCTGGGGAGACTCCAGAAGTACCCCAAGATGCATGTCAGCCCTGGAGAGGAATCCTCAGGTTCCGGCCCTGACTCCACACAAGGTCTTAGGCCCTGGCATCGATGGGAGAGGAACAGCGACAGGCCCTCTAGCAACTCGCATGGGGACTGGCCTTTCCTGAGGTCACCAGAGCGGGTCCATGAGGTCCCCGTCGTAAGTCAAGAGCACCTGCCGCAACTCAGTAAAATCCAGGAGGCTCTCCCCTGCAGGCGAGATGAGGCCCGTTTCCACTGAGGTGTCTCGAGGCTAATCACACTTGACCTCTGGAACTTCCAAAGAGTCTTTCACAGCCATGCTGCAACTCAAGAAGTTCCCCGACATACCCGTTTCCACTCAAGAGGAAGCACGAGGGTCCCGGCCACGTCCAGAGGAGCTCCGTTTCCGGCTCATAGCTCGAGAGGACGGATCCTTTCCCTGCTTGGTCGGGAAAGAATTCCCGGCATTCCCATCGCATCTCAAGAGGAGGCGCTCTCCAAAGGAAAGGGGAGAGGAAATGCAGGGTCGTGCCACCATTCCAAGACTCCCCCAGATATCTCAGTCCGTTCCACAGGAACCTATTTTCCCTGCCACTGCCTTGGCTTTCACGCCAAGGATCGACTCACACCACCGTGACACGTGGGACAGCCCTGTGGGAAAGCCTCGTGGGAAAGACTCGAGGGAAAGCCACAGATCCCTTGGTCCACGCAAGGGGAAGCGTGACACTGCTGCTACAGCATGGGAGGAAAGGGCACGCTCATGCCCCCACTCGAGACGAGGCCCGACTCCTTTGTGGAGACTCCAGAAGTACCCCAAAATCCATGTCAGCACTGGAGAGGAATCCTCAGCTTCCGGCCCCGACTCCACACAAGGTCTTAAGCCCGGCATCGACGGGAGAGGAATCACGAGAGGCCCCTAGCAACACGCATGATAACTGGCCTTTCCTGCGGCCGCCAGAGCAGGTCCCTGAATCCCTGTCGTAACTCGAGAGCACCTGCTGAAACTCGGGAATATCCAGGAGCCTCTCCGTTCCAGGCGACATGAGGCCCATTTCCGCTGAGGCATCTCGAGACTAACCACACCTAACCTCTGGAACTTCCAATGGGTCCTTCACACCCTTGCTGCAACTCAAGAAGTTCCCCGACATACCCGTTCCTCTTCACGTTCTGCCATAATGGTGGTGTCATCTGCATATCTAAGTTGATTGATATTTCTACCGGCAATCTTGATTCCAGCTTATGTATCTTCCATCCCAGCATTTTTCATGATGTACTCTGCATAGAAGTTAAATAAACAGGGTGACAATATACAGCCTTGACATACTCCTTTTCCTTTTTGGAACCAGTCTGTTGTTCCATGTCCTGCTCTAACTGTTGCTTCCTGACCTTCATCCAGATTTCTCAAGAGGCAGGTTAGGTGGTCTGGTATTCCCATCTCTTTCAGAATTGTGGCTAAAACAACAGTAAAAGGACCTTTCCGATGTCAGGCCAAGGAATTGTGTTTCCAGTCATTGAGCCACACCTGATCACTGAGCACAAATTCATGAATCTGTTCCTCAAGGGGGAATGATATTCTTTTTTATACAAACTTAGTTACCTGATTTATTACCTTACCTAATTGTTCCATCTGCTGTGAAATCCCACCCCCTTACTTGTGGCAAATCTGCTAACACCTGCCTCACTGTGGGAGGGGGTCTCCCATAGAAAATTTCATAAGGACAACAACTGTGGGAATGTGCGGTTACCCGTAATATGAGTAAGTCTGCCGGAAGCAAGCCCATCCACGTACAGTCAGTCTCTATGATCCATTTTGAAAGTGTCTCTTCAAGAGTTTGGTTGTTTCTTTCCACCATTCCAGAACACTGGGGCCTATATGCTGTATGTAATTTCCACTGATATTTAAAGCTTCACATACCTGTTAATTAACGCGGCTACAAAGACAGGGCCATTGTCGGATTCTATACTGGTTGGAAACCCAAGTCTGGGAATTATTTCTCAAATCAGCGAGCTACTTCATTTTCTTTTTCAGATCAGGTAGGGAAGGCCTCTGCCCAACCGGAGAAGGTACCTACTATTCTAGTAAGTCATGATAACAGGTGACTGCCTTTGCTTCCCCAAAGGACACTCGCTTTCCCTGCATCCTGAGAACTCCACGTCTCAGCCAGTTGGAAAAGCGCTTCTTGGAGGTCATTATTCAGGGGCAACTTCCCTGGAGCCCGGGGCCATAGGGAGCGGCTCCACACTCCCAGGGAAAGGCAGAGCCACAGCCACACATCTGTCCCATCCCCTTTGCTCTGTAGGAGAGCTCTAGTGAGCCTAGGTCTGTCAGGAAAATTCTTGGCTCCTATGGGGACACATTCTATGTGTGAAACTGCATCCAGGACCTAGGGGCCACAGGGCGCCTGTTTCTCTCGGGGGCGGAGGGGTGGGGGGCCTGAAGCAGTGCGGCCCAGCAACAGCTTCCACATCCATCCAATTGCTCTTTTCTTACCTCTGATAGAACTAGCTTTGTTCCAGCCTTTGGCAATTTGGAGGCAAGCGGGCCCCACTTCCTCCCCAAGGAGGCATGGGACCTACTTTGAGTGGAAAGGCCCCTCACGGAGCTGAACCCAGGAAGGCACCCAGTCATGTCTGACACATTCCTGCATCCTGCTTCTTCATGAGCAATACCGCTATAAGCTAGGCATGTCTTTCCAAGGCTCAGAAAGGACAGGGGAGATGCATGGTGCTGCCTCTGGAATTTCGGTCCTCTGAGCAGACCTGGAGGTCTCCCCTTGAAGGAGCTCACCAGTTTCTTCCAAATACAGGCTTGCAAACACACACTGGGTGGCTGCCTCTTCTTCCCTGAAGGACGATCACTTTCCCCGCATCCTGTGAACTCTGCATCCCAGCCTGCTGGAAAAGCGCTTCTTGGAGGTCATTTTTCAAGGACAATTTTCCCTGGAGCCCAGGGCCGTAGGGAGGGCCCCATGCTCGCTGGGAAAGGCAGAGTCACATCCACAGTCTGTTCTACCCCTTTTGCCCTGTAGGAGAGCTCTAGTGAGCCTAGGTCTGTCAGGAAAATTCTTGGCTCCTATGGGGACACACCCTGTGTGTTAACCTGCATATCGGACCTAGGGGCCACAGGGCGCCTGTTCCTCTCGGGGGGGACCCTGAAGTGGTGCGGCCCAGCAACAGCCTGAACATCCATCCGATTGCTCTTTTCTTCCTTCTGATAGAGCTAGCTTTGCTTCTCGCTTTGGCATTTCGGAAGCCAGGGGGAGCCCCACCGCTGTTGTCCTGGGGTCTATTGGAGGTACCGGGTCTATTGGACCCCAGCATGGCACCCGACCCCCTCAGACACACTGCCCGCAGCCTCCTTCCCCATGGGCAGGACTGTTCTGACCTAGGAATGTGTTCCCAAGGCTCAGAAAATGCAGGGAGACACACGGCCCTGACTCTGGAACTGAGGCCGTTGGAGCAGGCCTGGAGGTCTGACGTCTGAGACGCCAAACACTTGCTGCAAGATACAGGTGTGAAAACACACTCTCTGGGGCTGCCTTTCCTTCCTCCAAGGAAGAGAGCTTTTCCAGTCTCCTCCGTGCTGAGTCATACAAGGCTGGAAAGGTCTGGCTTCGAGGGCATTTCTCAGCGGCAATGGCCCCTGAGGCCCTGCACCCAGGGAGGGATCCTACCCTCCCAGGGGAAGTCAAAGCAACCTCCAAACAGCTGTTCTCTCATGTTTCCTCTGCAGGAGGGAGCTAGTGAGCCCAGGTCTGTCTGGAACGTTCTTGGATCCTGCGGGGAAATCATCCTGGGAGCCCACCTGGATACCAGTCGTAGGGGCTAAAATTCGCATTTTCCTTCCTTGGAGCCCTAACGCAGTACAGCCTAGCAACTGCTTGAAAATCCATCCTGTTGCTGTTTTCTTCCCTCTGACAGAGCGAGCTTTGCTCCCCATTTGGGGATTTCAGAAGCAAGGTGGTGGCCTGCAACTCCTTGCCTGGGGTCCATTGGAGGTGCAAGGTGCCCTCGACCAGGTGACCCCAGCATGACACCTGGCCCCCTCAGACACACTCCCGCAGCCTGCTTCCCCATGGGCAGGACTGCTCTCACCTAGGAATGTGTTTGCAAGGCCAGGAAACTGCAGGGAGACACAAGGCCCTGATTCTGGCATTGAGTCTGTTGGAACAGGCCTGCAGGTCTTCTGTCTAACAAGCCAAACACTTGCTGCAAGATACAGGCCTGAAAACACACTCTTGGGCTGCCTTTCCTTCCTCCAAGGAAGAGAGTTTTCTCAGCCTCCTGTGGGCTGAGAGTCACACAGGGCTGAAAAGCACTTGCTGGGAGATTCTTTTTCATTGGCCATGGCCCCTGAGGCCCTGTGCTCAGGGAGGGCTCCCTCCCTCCCAGGGAAAGTCAAAGGAAGCTCCAAACGGCTGTTCAATCATGTTTCTGAGAGAGTCATTGCCAAGGCAGGTTTCTAAGAAGTTCAAGGGTCCCCAAGGAGAGAGGGGTCTAGAATTCTCAAGGAGGAAGGAAGGACAAACTGTTTTCCCCTCTACATTCCTTAGGATTATATAACAATCATGCATCCTTCTTGAGGACGGTCTCTGGAAAAAACCTTCTGGCTAATCCTGTTATCTTAAAATGTCAATTATGGGAGTAGGTCTAGTGAGTCTTTACAACCTCCAGACATTCTTTTGTTCGTTGTCATAACTTATTGGAGAGTATATAACTCCATTACTAACACTAGCAAGGGGGTACGCTTTCTGCCCTTGTGATGTCTCTGTCAGAAAGCTTTCTCTATCTCCTTTCTCCTTTAATAAAACTCTATTGCACAAAAGCTCTGAGCAATCAAGCCTCGTCTTGGGCCCTGGATTGAATTCTTCTCCTCCATAAGCCAAGAATCCCAGCATCTTTTCGTGGTTCAGCAACAATATTTCATTTCCTCTGCAGGAGAGAGTAGTGAGCTTAGGTCTGTCTGGAACATTCTTGAATCCTGTGGGGAAAATATCCTGTGCACACATCTGGATACTGGGCCTAGAGGCCAAAATTCGCATTTCTTTCCCGGGGACGCCTAACGTGGTGTGACTTAGCAACTGCTTGAAAATCCATCCCATTGCTGTTTTCCTCTTCTGACAGAGCTAGCTTTGTTCCCTGCTTTGGATGTCTCAACCGAAGGGCCGGTCCATAGCTACTCGCCTGGGGCCCATTGGATGTGCAAGGTGCCCTCGACTAGGTGACCCTAGCATGGCACTCAGCCCGCTCAGACACACTCCGAGGCTTCTTTCTCATGGGAAGCACTGCTCCAACCTAGCGAAGTGTCTGCAATGCTTGGAAAGTGCAGTGAGACACACAGCCCTGACTCTGCCAATTGAGGCCCTCAGAGCAAGCCTGCAGCTCTGATGTCTGAGAAGCAAAACACTTGCTGCAAAGAGAGGCCTGAAAACACACTCTCTGTGGATGACTTTCCTTTCCTCTAAGGAAGATAGTTTCCCAGTCTCCTGCTTCCTGAATGTCACACAGCTGGAATGCGCTTGCTTGGAGGTCGTGATTCAGTGGCAATGACCCCTGACTGAAAAAGGCCCCTTTTTTGCCCAGGGGAGGCCTTTCGCGCGGAGGAAAGGCATGGGGAGGGACAGCGGACGGTCCCAGCGCCCAGAGTCGATTTGCTAGGCGCGCCCCGGGCGATCAGCGACTGCCACCAGGCGGGGGGTGCGCGGGGCTTGCAGGGTGCGGCGAAAGAGAAGGGCGGCGACCGACGGGGGGTAGAAGGAGGATGTGTGAAGCC
>NW_017193491.1:0-9784 GCF_001704415.2 Capra hircus
TGCTGCTACAGCTCGGGAGGAAAGCACATGCATGCCCCACACCAGACGAGGACTGACTCCCCTGGGGAGACTCCAGAAGTACCCCAAGATCCATGTCAGCACTGAGAGGAATCCTCAGGTTCTGGCACCGACTCCACACAAGGTCTTATGCCGGTGTCCAGCCCCGGTGGATCCAGGGAATTCGAAGGGTGGACGGCGTTGGCGTGGAAAGACTTGTTTATTTATTAATGCAAGATTAGATTAGCAAACTATAGTTAGTAAGAAGATTAAGTGGAGGAAGAGGGCTGAATAGCTTGGTTTACGCGGACGGCCAATAAAATTCCAGACAAGGAATTTGCACCACCTACGTTGGCGCCGGCGCCGCTTGAATATCTAAGGGTGCCTCGCCTTAAGCTCCCTTTCGTGCGGGTCTTAACAGCCAGGCCAAGTAAGTAGACCTGGCGAGACTCCGCACTCCATGTGGAGATTCAGCCTGAAGTTATAGTAAAGAGCAGAGAGAAGGAAAGGTAGAGAAGAAGAAAGAGAGAGAAAGACACGGGGGGGGAGCCAGAGTCCCAGGAAACCAGGCTGAGAGACTAGTTCGAGAAGCTGGTCCGAGAAACTGGCCCCCGGCCCCTGGCCTCCTCCTTTATTGTTCAGAAGGTCTTTTATACTTTTGATAATACATGAAGATCAATGGATAACCCAAAATTATGTAGTGTTCCCAACCCAGATTCTTTCTGCTGTATATCATTTTGTATACAAAAGGTCTCAGGTGATTTACATTATCTTCTGGCCAAGAGGCTTGTTAACACTTTTTGGCTCTCTTCCTTAATGAATGTTAATTTTGTTTCCCCTGAAGTGTTTTTCTTTAATCTGCATCTCCTTAAAGCATTAAAGTTACATCTCTATAGAACAAAGGTGCAGTGGGTTATAACAAAGAAAGTACTTAACTCAAAGATCTAATGTTGCTAATACCAGGTCTACTACTTGTTTTTCACATACCAACTATATCTAAAAATAAAGGATATGAAAATTTGGCAGCAAGCATTGACCCAAAAAATGAAACTTTTAATCAATCCTATTCTAAAGATTCTGACTCCTCGGAAGCTCCTGCATTCCTAGGATGTTTTAAGCTTCCTGTGCCTCTTGCGGTCAGGAGGCCTCAAACAATCACAAGCGCAGCTGTACGAGTCCTACAGGCAGGATAGAAAGCCATCAGAGGGTTTTTGGATTGAAACACTCTTTCAAATGCAGAAGACTAACGCCCTGAATTGACTTTTTCCAGAAAAGTTCAGAAGAGTGAAAAAGCAGAGCACAAAAACCCGGCAGATTTTTGTTGGGGTACATGCTTAAAATTTCCAGAGGGGTCCCTGAGTCTGAGCACGCCTTGCGTATGTCAGCTTCCTTCCTCATAACCTTGTCACGGGCGGGCTTCCTCACACTGTCTCCCGGCAGCCTTAGGCCCCAGCATCGACGGGAGAGGAATCCCGAGAGGCCCCCGAGCAACTCGCATGGGGACTGGCCTTTCCTGAGGCCACCAGAGCGGGTCCCTGAGGTCCCCGTCGTAAGTCGAGAGCACCTGCCACAACTCGAGAAAATCCAGGAGGTTCTCCCCTCCAGGCGAGATGAGGCCCATTTCCGCTGAGCATCTCGAGGCTAATCACACCTAACCTCTGGAAATTACAAAGGGTCTTTCACACCCTTGCTGCAACTCAAGAAGTTCCCGACATACCCGTCTCACTCGAGAGGAAGCACGAGAGTCCCGCCCACATCCAGAAGAGCCCCGTTTCCGCCTCCTAGCTCGAGAGGAGGGATCCTTCCCTGCGTGGTCGGAAAGAATTCCCGGCCTTTCCATCGCAGCTCAAGAGGGGGCGCTCTACAGGAAAGGCGAGAGGAACTCCAGGGTCGTGCCACCATTCCAGAGTCCCCAGATGTCTCAGTCCACTCCAGGGAAACGTGTTTTCCTTGCACTGCCTCGACTTTCAAGCCGAGGATCGACTCACACCACGGTGGCACGTTGGACAGCCCTTTGGGAAAGCCTCGGGGAAAGCCTCGTGGGAAAGACTCCAGGGAAAGCCTCAGATTCCTTCATCCACGCGAAGGGAAGCGTGACACTACAGCTACAGCTCGGGAGGAAAGCGCACGTGCATGCCCCTACTCGAGACGAGGAATGACTCCCTTAAGGAGACTCCAAAAGTAACCCAGGAACCATGTCAGCACTGGAGTGGAATCCTCCGGTTCCGGCACCGACTCTACACAAGGTCTTAGGCCCCGGCTTCGACGGGAGAGGAATCACGAGAGGCCCCATGCAACTCGCATGGGGACGGGCCTTTCCTGAGGCCACCAGAGCGGGTCCCAGAGGTCCCCGTCGTATGTCGAGAGCACCTGCCGCAACTCGAGAAAATCCAGGAGGTTCTCCCTTCCAGGCGAGATGAGGCCCATTTCCGGTGAGGCGTCTCGAGGCTAATCACACCTAACCTCTGGAATTTCCAAAGGGTCCTTCACACCCTTGCTGCAACTCAAGAAGTTCCCCGACATACCCGTCTCCACTCGAGAGGAAGCACGAGAGTCCGGCCCACATCCAGAGGAGCCCCGTTTCCGCCTCCTAGATCGAGAGGAGGGATCCTTTCCCTTCGTGTTCGGGAAAGAATTCCCGGCGTTTCCGTCGCATCTCAAGAAGAGGCGCTCTCCACAGGAAAGGCGAGAGGAACTCCAGGGTCGTGCCACCATTCCCAGAGTCCCTCAGATGTCTCAGTCCATTCCAGGGAAACCTTTTTTCCCTGCACTGCCTCGACTTTCAAGCCGAGGATCGACTCTCACCACGGTGGCACGTGGGACAGCCTTGTGGGAAAGACTCGAGGTAAAGCCTCGTGGGAAAGCCTCGAGGGAAAGCCACAGATCCCTTGATCCACGCGAAGGGAAGCCTGACACTGCTGCTACAGCTGGGGAGGAAAGCGCACGTGCATGCCCCCACTCGAGACGAGGACTGACTCCCCAGGGGAGACTCAGGACGTACCCCAAGATCCATGTCAGGACTGGAGAGGAATCCTCAGGTTCCGGCACCGAGTCCACACAAGGTCTTAGGCCCCGGCATCGACAGGAGAGGAATCCCGAGAGGCCCCGAGCAACTCGCATGGGGAATGGCCTTTCCTGAGGCCACCAGAGCATGTCCCTGAGGTCCCCGTCGTAAGTAGAGAGAAACTGCCGCAACTCGAGAAAATCCAGAAGGTTCTCCCCTCCAGGCGAGTAGAGGCCCATTTCCAATGAGGCCTCTCGAGGCTAATCACACCTAACGTCTGGAACTTCCAAAGGGTACATCACCCACTTGTTGCAACTCAAGAAGTTCCCCGACATAACCGTCTCCTTGAGTGAAAGCTCGAGACTCCCGCCGACATCCAGAGGAGCCCCGTTTCCGCCTCCTAGCTCGAGAGGAGGGATCCTTTCCCTGCGTGTTCGGGAAAGAATTCCCGGCGTTTCCGTCGCATCTCAAGAGGAGGCGCTCTCCACAGGAAAGGCGAGAGGAATTCCAGGCTCGAGCCACCATACCCAGAGTCCCACAGATGTCTCAGTCCATTCCAGGGAAACCAGTTTTCCCTGCACTGCCTCGACTTTCAAGCCGAGGATCGACTCACACCACGGTGGCACGTGGGACAGCCCTGTGGGAAAGCCTCGTGGGAAAGCCTCCTGCAAAAACCTCGATGAAAGCCACAGATTTCTTCATCCACGCGAAGGGAAGCATGACACTGCTGCTACAGCTCGGGAGGAAAGTGCACGTGCATGACCTAAGTCGAGACGAGGACTGAATCCCCGGTGGAGACTCCAGAAGTACCCCAAGATCCATGTCAGCACTGGAGAGGAATCTTCAGGTTCCGGCACCGTCTCCACACAACGTCTTAGGCCCCGGCATCGACGGGAGAGGAATCCGAGAGGCCCCCTAGCAACTCGCATGGGGACTGGCCTTTCCTGAGGCCACCAGAGCGGGTCCCTGAGGTCCTCGTCTTAAGTCGAGAGCACCTGTGGCAACTCGAGAAAATCCAGGAGGTTCTCCCCTCCAGGCGAGATGAAGCCCATTTCCGCGGAGGCGTCTCGAGGCTAATCAACCTGGCCTCTGGAATTTCCAAAGGGTCCTTCACACCCTTGCTGCAACTCAAGAAGTTTCCCGACGTACCCGTCTCCACTCGAGAGGAAGCACGAGAGTCCTGCCCACATCCAGAGAAGCCCCGTTTCCGCCTCATAGCTCGAGAGGTGGAATCCTTTCCCTGTGTTGTCCGGAAAGAATTCCCGGTGTTCCGTCGCATCTCAAGAGGAGGCGCTCTCCACAGGAAACACGAGGGGATCTCCAGGGTCGTGACACCATTCCCTGAGTGCCACAGATTTCTCAGTCTATTCCAGGGAAACCTATTTTCCCTGCATTGCCTCGACTTTCAAGCCGAGGATCCACTCACACCACGGTGGCACGTGGGACAGCCCTGTGGGAAAGCCTCGTGGGAAAGCCTCGAGGAAAAGCCACAGATCCCTAGATCCACGCAAAGGGAAGTATGACAATGCTGCTACAGCTCGGGAGGAAAGCGCACGTGCATGCCCCACTCGAGACGAGGACTGACTCCCCTGGGGAGACTCCAGAAGTTTCCAAAGACCATGTCAGCACTGGAGAGGAATCCTCAGGTTCCGGCACGGACTGCACACAAGATCTTAGGCCGAGGCATCGATGGAGAGGAATTCCGAGAGGCCCCGAGCAACTCGCATGGGGACTGGCCTTTCCTGAGGCCACCAGAGCGGGTCCCTGAGGTCCTCATCCTAAGTCGAGAGCACCTGCCGCAACTCGAGAAAATCCAGGAGGTTCTCCCCTCCAGGCGAGATGAGGCCCATTTCCGCAGAAGCGTCTCGAGGCAAATCACACCTAACCTCTGGAACTTCCAAAGGGTCCTTCAAACCCTTGCTGCAACTCAAGAAGTTCCCCCACATACCCGTCTCCACTCGAGAGGAAGCACGAGAGTCCCGCCCACATCCAGAGGAGCCCCGTTTCCGCCTCCTAGCTCGAGAGGATGGATCCTTTCCCTGCGTGGTCGGGAAAGAATTCCCGGCGTTTCCGTCGCAACTCAAGAGGAGGCGCTCTCCACAGGAAAGGCGAGAGGAACTCCAGGGTCGTGCCACCATTCCCAGAGTCCCCCAGATGTCTCAGTCCATTCCAGGGAAACCTGTTTTCCCTGCACTGCCTCGACTTTCAAGCCGAGGATCGACTCTCACCACTGTGGCACGTGGGACATCCCTGTGGGAAAGCCCCGTGGGAAAGCCTCGAGGGAAAGCCACAGATCCCTTGATCCACGCGAAGGGAAGCGCGACACTGCTGCTACAGCTCGGGAGGAAAGCGCACGTGCATGCCTCCCCTCAAGACGAGGACTGACTCCCCTGGGGAGACTCCAGAAGTACCCCAAGATCCATGTCAGCACTGGAGAGAAATCCTCAGGTTCCGGAACCGACTCCACACAAGGCCTTGGCCACAGCATCGACGGGAGAGGAATCCCGAGAGGCCACCGAGCAACTCGCATGGGTCTGGCCTTTCCTGAGGCCACCAGAGCGGGTCCCTGAGTTCCCCGTCCTAAGTCGAGAGCACATGCTTCAACTCGAGATAATACAGGAGGTTCTCCCCTCCAGGCGAGATGAGGCCCATTTCCGCTGAGGCGTCTCGAGTCTAAACACACCTAACCTCTGGAACTTTCAAAGGGTCCTTCACACCCTTGCTGCAACTCAAGAAGTTCCCCGACATACCCGTCTCCACTCGAGAGGAAGCACGAGAGTCCCGCCCACATCCAGAGGAGCCCCGTTTCCGCCTCCTAGCTCGAGAGGAGGGATCCTTTCCCTACGTGGTCGGGAAAGAATTCCCGGCGTTCCTGTCACATCTCAAGAGGAGTCGGTCTCCACCGGAGAGGGAGAGGAACTCCAGGATCGTGCCACCATTCCCAGAGTCCCCCAGATGTCTCAGTCCATTCCAGGGAAACCTGTTTTCCCTGCACTGCCTCCACCTTCAAGCCGAGGATCGACTCACACCACGGTGGCACGTGGGACAGCCCTGTGGGAAAGCCTCGTGGGAAAGCCTCGAGGAAAGCCACAGATCCCTTGATCCACGCGAAGGGAATCGTGACTCTGCTGCTACAGCTCGAGAGGAAACCGCACGTTCATGCCCCCACTCGAGACGAGGACTGACTCCCCTGGGGAGACTCCAGAAGTACCCCAAGATCCATGTCAGCACTGGAGAGGAATCCTCAGGTTCCGGCACCTGCTGGGAGCCAGTGTGAGGAATCCTGCCCATGACAAGGTCATGAGGAAGGAAGCTGACATATGCAAGGCGTGCTCAGACTTCAGGGACCCCTCTGCAAATTCCTAAGCACGTACCCCAACTAAAATCTGCCGGCTTTTGTGCTCTGTTTTTCCACTCTTCTGACATTTTCTGGAAAAATTCAATTCAGGGCTTTAGTCTTCTGCATTTGAAAGAGTGTTTCAATCCAAAAACCCCTCCGATGGCTTTCTAGCCTGCCTGCAGGACTCGTACAGCTGCGCATGTGATTGTTTGAGGCCTCCTGACCGCAGGAGGCACAGGAAGCTTAAAACATCCTAGGAATGTAGGAGCTTCCGAGGAGTCAAAATCTTTAGAATAGGACTGATTAATGGTTTCATTTTTTGGGTCAATGCTTGCTGCCAAATTTTCATATCCTTTATTTTTAGATATAGTTGGTATATAGAAAAACAAGTAGTAGACCTGGTATTAGCAACATTAGATCTTTGAGTTAAGTACCTTCTTTGTTATATCCCACTCCACCTTTGTTCTATAGAGATGTAACTTTAATGCTTTAAGGAGATGCAGATTAAAAAAAAAAAAACACTTCAGGGGAAACAAAATTAACATTCATTAAGGAAGAGAGCCAAAAAGTGTTAACAAGCCTCTTGGCCAAAAGATAATGTAAATCACCTGAGACCTTTTGTATACAAAATGATATACGGAAAGAATCTGGGTTGCGAACGCTACATAATTTTGTGTTACCCATTGATCTCCGTGTTTTATCAAAAGTATAAAAGGCCTTCTGAACAATAAAGGATGGGGGCCAGTTTCTCGAACTAGTCTCTCGGCCTGGTTTCTTGGGACTCTGGCTCCCCCCATGTCTCTCTCTCTCTCTTCTTCTCTCCCCTTCCCTCTCTCTGCTCTTTACTTTAACTTCAGGCTGAATCTCCATCTGGGGCGCGGAGGCTCGCCAGGTCTACTTACTTGCCCCGGCTGTTAAGACCCGCACGAAAGGGAGCTTAAGGCGAGGCACCCTTAGATATTCAAGCGGGCGCCGGTGGCCCAACGTAGATGGTGCAAATTCCTTGTCTGGAATTTTATTGGCCTTCCGCGTAAACCAAGCTATTCAGCCCTCTTCCTCCACTTAATCTTCTTACTACACTATAGTTTCTTAATCTAATCTTACATTAATAAACAAACAAGTCTTTCCACGCCAACGCCGTCCACCCTTCGAATTCCCTGGATCCACCGGGGCTGGACCCCGGCAGGCACCGACTCCACACAAGGTCTTAGGCCCTGGCATCGACGGGAGAGGAATCCCGAGAGGCCCCGAGCAACTCGCAAGGGGACTGGCCTTTCCTGAGGCCACCAGAGCGGGTCCCAGTGGTCCCCGTCGTAAGGCGAGAGCACGTACCGCAACTCGAAAAAATCCAGGAGATTCTCCCCTCCAGGGGAGATGAGGCCCATTTCCGCTAAGGCGTCTCGACTCTAAACACACCTAACCTCTGGAATTCCAAAGGATCCTTCACACCCTTGCTGCAACTCAAGAAGTTCCCCAACATACCCGTCTCCACACGAGAGGAAGCACGAGAGTCACGCCCACATCCAGAGGAGCCCCGTTTCTGCCTCCAAGTTCGAGAGGAGGGATCCTTTTGCTGCGTGGTCGGGAAAGAATTCCCGGCGTTCCCGTCGCATCTCAAGAGGGGCGCTGTCGACACGAAAGGCGAGAGGAACTCCAGGGTCGTGCCACCATTCCCAGAGTCCCCCAGATGTCTCAGTCCATTCCAGGGAAGCCTGTTTCCCCGGCACTGCCTCGACTTTCAAACCGAGGATCGACTGACACCACGGTGGCACGTGGGACATCACTGGGGAAAGCATCGTTGGAAAGCCTGGTGGGAAAGCCTCATGGGAAAGCCTCGAGGGAAAGCCACAGATCCCTTGATCCAAGCGAAGGGAAGCGTGACACTGCTGCTACAGCTCGGGAGGAAAGCGCTCTTGCATGTCCACACTCGAGACCAGGACTGACTCCCCTGGGGAGACTACAGAAGTACCCCAAGATCCATGTCAGCCCTGGAGAGGAATCCTCAGGTTCCGGCACAGACTCCACACAAGGACTTAGGCCCCGGCATCGACGGGAGAGGAATCCCGAGAGGCCCCGAGCAACTCGTATGGGGACCTGCCTTTCCTGAGGCCACCAGAGCGGGATCCTGATGTCCCCGTTGTAAGTCGAGAGCACCTGCCCCAACTCGAGAAAATCCAGGAGGTTCTCCCTTCCAGGCGAGATGAGGCCCTTTCCGCTGAGGCGTCTCGAGGCTAATCACACCAAACCTCTGGAACTTCCAAAGGGCCCTTCACACACTTGCTAAAACTAAAGAAGTTCGCCGACATACCCGTCTTCACTCGAGAGGAAGCACGAGAGTCCCGCCCACATCTAGAGGAACCCCGTTTCCGCCTCCTAGCACGAGAGGAGGTATCCTTTGCCTGATTGGTCGGGAAAGAATTCCCGGCGTTCCCGTCGCATCTCAAGAGGAGGCACTCTCCACAGGAAAGGCGAGCGGAACTCCAGGGTCGTGCCACAATTCCCAGAGTCCCCCAGATGTCTCAGTCCATTCCAGGGAAACCTGTTTCCCTACACTGCCTCGAATTTCAGGACGAGGATCCACTCACACCACGGTGGCACGTGGGACAGCCCTTTGGGAAATCCTTGAGGGAAAGCCACAGATCCCTTGATCCATGCGAAGAGAAGCGTGACACTGCTGCTACAGCTCAGGAGGAAAGCGCACCTGCATGCCCCCACTCGAGACGAGGACTGACTCCCCTGGGGAGACTCCAGAAGTACCCCAAGATCTATGTCAGCACTGGAGAGGAATCCTCAGGTTCCGGCACCGACTCCACACAAGGTCTTAGGCCCCGGCATCGACGGGAGAGAAATCCCGAGAGGCCCCCGAGCAACTCGCATGGGGACTGGCCTTTCCTGAGGCCACCAGAGCGGGTCCCTGAGGACCCCGTCGTAAGTCGAGAGCACCTGCACCAACTCAAGAAAATGCAGGAGGTTCTCCCCTCCAGGGAGAGGAGGCCCATTTCCTCTGAGGCATCCCCAGGCTAATTAAACCTAACCTCTGGAACTTCCAAAGGGTCCTTCACACCCTTGCTACAACTCAAGAAGTTCCCCGACATACCCGTCTCCACTCGAGAGGAAGCACGAGAGTCCCGCCCACATCCAGAGGAGCCCCGTTTCCGCCTCATAGCTCGAGAGGGAGGGATCTTTCCCTGTGTGGTCGGGAAAGAATTCCTGGCGTTCCGTCGCATCTCAAGAGGAGCGCTCTCCACAGGAAAGGAGAGAGGAACTCCAGGGTCGTGCCACCATTCCAGAGTCCCCCAGATGTCTCAGTGCATTCCAGGGAAACCTGTTTTCCCTGCACTGCCTCGACTTTCAAGCCGAGGATCGACTCACACCACAGGTGGGCACGGACAGCCCTGTCTCGAGGGAAAGCCTCGTGGGAAAGCCTCGAGGGAAAGCCACAG
>NW_017193492.1:0-9784 GCF_001704415.2 Capra hircus
AGTTGCTCTTGGGCTTCTCGGGATTCCTCCCGTCGATGCCGGGGCCTAAGACCTTGTGTGGAGTTAGTGCCGGAACCTGAGGATTCCTCTCCAGTGCCTACATGGATCTTCGGGGACTTCTGGAGTCTCCCCAGGGGCGTCAGACCTCGGCTCGAGTGGGGGCATGCACGAGCGCTTTCCTCCCGAGCTGTAGCAGCAGTGTCACGCTTCCTTCGCATGGATCAAGGGATCTGTGGTTATCACTCGAGGCTTTGCCAAGAGGGTTTCCCACGAGGCTTTCCCACAGGGCTGTCCCACGTGCCACCGTGGTGTGAGTCGATCCTCGGCTTGAAATTCGAGGCAGTACAGGAAAACAGGTATCCCTGGAACGAACTGAGACATCTGGGGGACTCTGGGAATGGTGGCACGACCCTGAAGTTCCTCTCCCCTTTCCTGTGGAGAGCGCCTCCTATTAAAATGCGACGGGAACGCCGGGAATTCTTTCCCGACCACGCAGGGAAAGGATCCCTCCTCTCGAGCTAGGAGGCGGAAACGGGGCTCCTCTGGATGAATGCGGGACTCTCGTGATTCCTCTCGAGTGGAGACCGGTATGTTGGGGAACTTCTTGAGTTGCAGCAAGGGTGTGAAGGACCCTTTGGAAGTTCCAGAGGTTAGGTGTGATTAGCCTCGAGACGCCTCAGCGGAAACGGGCCTCATCTCGCATGGAGGGGAGACCCTCCTGGATTTTCTCGAGTTGTGGCAGGTGCTCTCGACTTACGACGGGGACCTCAGGTACCCGCTCTGGTGGCCTCAGGAAAGGTCAGTCCCCATGCGAGTTGATCGGGGGCCACTCGGGATTCCTCTCCCGTCGATGCCGGGGCCTAAGACCTTGTGTGGAGTCGCTGCCGGAACCTGAGGATTCCTCTCCAGTGCTGACATGAATTTGGGGTTCTTCTGGAGTCTCCCCAGGGGAGTCAGTCCTCGTCTCGAATTGGGGCATGCACGTGCGATTTCCTCTCGAGCTGTAGCAGCAGTGTCACGTTCCCTTCGCGTGAATCAAGGGATCTGTGGCTTTCCCTCGAGGCTTGCCCAGGAGGCTTTCCCACAGGGCTGTCCCACGTGCCACCGTGGTGTGAGTCGATCCTCGGCTTGAAAGTCGAGGCAGTGCAGGGAAAACAGGTTTCCCTGCAATGGACTGAGACATCTGGGGGACTCTGGGAATGGTGGCACGACCTGGAGTTCCTCTCGCCTTTCCTGTGGAGAGCGCCTCCTCTTGAGATGCGACGGAAACGCAGGGAATTCTTTCCCGACCACGCAGGGAAGGATCCCTCCTCTCGAGCTAGGAGGCGGAAAAGGGGCTCCTCTGGATGAGGCGGGACTCTTGTGCTTCCTCTCGAGTGGAGACGGGTATGTCGGGGAACTTCTTGAGTTGCAGCAAGGGTGTGAAGGACCCTTTGGAAGTTCCAGAGGTTAGGTGTGATTAGCCTCGATCGCCTCAGGGGAAATGGGCCTCATCTCGCCTGGAGGGGAGAACCTCCTGGATTTTCTCGAGTTGCGGCAGGTGCTCTCGACTTACGACGGGGACCTCAGGGACCCGCTCTGGTGGCCTCAGGAAAGGCCAGTCCCATGCGAGTTGCTCGGGGCCTCTCGGGATTCCTCTCCCGTCGATGCCGGGGCCTAAGACTGCCGGGAGCCAGTGTGAGGAAGCCCGCCCGTGACAAGGTTATGAGGAAGGAAGCTGACATAAGCAAGGCGTGCTCAGACTTCAGGGACCCCTCTGGAAATTTTTAAGCATGTACCCCAACAAAAATCTGCCGTTTTTTGTGCTCTGCTTTTTCACTCTTCTGACCTTTTCTGGAAAAAGTCAATTCAGGGCGTTAGTCTTCTGCATTTGAAAGAGTGTTTCAATCCAAAAACCCTCTGATGGCTTTCTAGCCTGCCTGTAGGACTCGTACAGCTGTGCTTGTGATTGTTTGAGGCCTCCTGACCGCAGGAGGCACAGGAAGCTTAAAACATCCTAGGAATGCAGGAGCTTCCGAGGAGTCAAAATCTTTAGAATGGGACTGATTAAAAGTTTCATTTTTTAGGTCAATGCTTGCTGCCAAATTTTCATATCCTTTATTTTTAGATATAGTTGGTATATAGAAAAACAAGTAGTAGACCTGGTATTAGCAACATTAGATCTTTGAGTTAAGTACCTTCTTTGTTATAACCCACTGCACCTTTGTTTATTAGAGATGTAACTTTAATGCTTTAAGGAGATTCAGATTAAAGAAAAACACTTCAGGGGAAACAAAATTAACATTCATTAAGAAGAGAGCCAAAAAGTGTTAACAAGCCTCTTGGCCAGAAGATAATGTAAATCACCTGAGACCTTTTGTATACAAAATGATATACAGAAATAATCTGGGTTGTGAATGCTACATAATTTTGTGTTATCCATTGATCTCCATGTTTTATCAAAAGTATAAAAGGCCTTCTGAACAATAAAGGAGGAGGCCAGGGGCCGGGGGCCAGTTTCTCGGACCAGCTTCTCGAACTAGTCTCTCAGCCTGGTTTCTTGGGACTCTGGCTCCCCCCGTGTCTTTCTCTCTCTTTCTTCTTCTCTAACTTTCCTTCTCTCTGCTCTTTACTTTAACTTCAGGCTGAATCTCCACCTCGAGTGCGGAGGCTCGCCAGGTCTACTTACTTGCCCTGGCTGCTAAGACCCGCACGAAAGGGAGCTTAAGGCGAGGCACCCTTAGATATTCAAGCGGGCGCCGGTGGCCCAACGTAGGTGGTGCAAATTCCTTGTCTGGAATTTTATTGGCCTTCCGCGTAAACCAAGCTATTCAGCCCTCTTCCTCCACTTAATCTTCTTACTACACTATAGTTTCCTAATCTAATCTTACATTAATAAATAAACAAGTCTTTCCACGCCAACGCCATCCACCTTCGAATTCCCTGGATCCACCAGGGCTGGACCCCGGCATAAGACCTTGTGTGGAGTCAGTGCCGGAACCTGAGGATTCCTCTCCAGTGCTGACATGGATCTTAGGGTACTTCTGGAGTCTCCCCAGGGGAGTCAGACTTCGTCGCGAGTGGGGGCATGCAGTGCTTTCCCCGAGCTGTAGCAGCAGTGTCATGCTCCCTTCGCGTGGATCAAGGGATCTGTGGCTTTCCCACGAGGCTTTCCCTGGAGGCTTTCCACGGCATTCCCGCAAGGCTTTCCCACAGGGCTGTCCCACGTGCCACCGTGGTGTGAGTCGATCCTCGGCTTGAAAGTCGAGGCAGTACAGGGAAAACAGGTTTCCCTGGAATGACTGAGACATCTGGGGGCTCTGGGAATGGTGGCACGAACCCTGGAGTTCCTCTCGCCTTTCCTGTGGATTAGCGCCTCTTCTTGAGATGCGACGGAACGCCGCGAATTCTTTCCCCGACCACGCAGGGAATGGATCCCTCCTCTGGAGCTGGGAGGCAGAAACGGGGCTTCTCTGGATGAGGGCGGGAGTCTCCTGATTCCTCTCGAGTGGAGACGGTATGTGGGGGAACTTCTTGAGTTGCAACAAGGGTGTGAAGGACCCTTTGTCAGTTCCAGAGGATAGGTGTGATTAGCCTCGAGACGCCTCAGCGGAAATGGGCCTCATCTCGCCTGGAGGGGAGAACCTCCTGGATTTTCTCTAGTTGCGGCAGGTGCTCTCGACTTACGACGGGGACCTCAGGAACCCGCTCTGGTGGCCTCACGACAAGGCCAGTCCCATGGGAGTAGCTCGGGGTCTCTCGGGATTCCTCTCCCGTCGATGCCCGGGCCTAAGACCTTGTGTGGAGTCAGTGCTGGAACCTGAGGATTCCTCTCCAGTGCTGACATGGATCTTGGGGTACTTCTGGAGTCTCCCCAGGGGAGTCAGATCTCGTCTCGAGTGGGGGCATACACGTGCGCTTTCCTTGCGAGCTGTAGCAGCATTTTCATGCTTCCCTTCGAGTGGTTCAAGGCATCTGTGGATTTCCCCTCGAGTCTTTCCCACGAGGCTTTCCCACGAGGCTTTCTCACAGGGCTGTCCCACGTGCCCCCGTGGTGTGAGTCGATCCTCGGCTTGAAAGTCGAGTTAGTGCAGGGAAAACAGGTTTCCCTGGAATGGACTGAGACATCTGGGAGACTCTGGGAATGTGGCACGACCCTGGAGTTCCTCTCGCCTTTCCTGTGGAGAGCGCCTCCTCTTGAGATGGGACGGGAATGCCGGGAATTCTTTCCCCACCACGCAGGGAAAGGATTCCTCCTCTCGTCCTTTGAGGCGGAAACGGGGGTCCTGTGCATGTGGGCGGGACTCTCGTGCTTCTCTCGAGTGGAGTCGGGTATGTCGGGGAACTTCTTGAGTTGCAGCAAGGGTGTGAAGGATCCTTTGGAAGTTCCAGAGGTTAGATGTGATTACCCTCGAGACGCCTCTGTGGAAATGGGCATCATCTCGCCTAGAGGGAGAACCTCCAGGATTTTCTCGAGTTGCGGCAGGTGCCCTCGACTTACGACGGGGCCCTCAGGGACCCACTCTGGTGGCCTCAGGAAAGGCCAGTCCCGATGCGAGTTGCTCGAGGGCCTCTCGGGATTGCTCTGCCGGAGATGCCGGGGCCTAAGACCTTGTGTGGAGTCGTGCTGGAACCTGAGGATTCTCTCCAATGCTGACATGGATCTTGGGTACTTCTGGAGACTCCCCTGGGAGTCAGTCCTCGTCTCGAGTGGGGGCATGCACGTGCGCTTACCTCCCAAGCTGTATCAGCAGTGTCAGGCTTCCCTTCACGTGGATCAAGGGATCTGTTTCTTTACCTCGAGCCTTTCCCACGAGGCTTTCCCTCGAGGCTTTCCCACGAGGCTTTCCCGGAGGCCTTTCCACAGGGCTGTCCCACGTTCCACCGTGTGTGACTCTATCCTCGGATTGAAAGTCGAGGCAGTGCAGGGAAAACAGGTTCCCTGGAATTGACTGAGACATCCGGGGGACTCTGGAAATGGTGGCACGACCTGGAGTTCCTCTCACCTTTACTGTTTAGAGCGCCTCCTCTTGAGATGCGACAGGAACGCCGGGAATTCTTTCCGGACACGCAGGGAAAGGATCCCTCCTCTCGAGCTACGAGGCGGAAACACGGCTCATCTGAATGTGGGCTGGGCTCTCGTGCTTCCTCTCGAGTGGAGACGGGTATGTCGGGGGAACTTCTTGAGTTGCAGCAAGGGTGTGAAGGACCCTTTGGAAGTTCCAGAATTTAGGTGTGATTAGACTCGAGACGTCTCAGCGGAAAAGGGCCTCATCTCGCCTGGGAGGGAGAACCTCCTGGATTTTCTCGAGTTACGGCAGGTGCTCTCCGACTTAGGACGGGGACCTCAGGGACCCGCTCTGGTGGCCTCAGGAAAGGCCCAGTACCCCATGCGAGTTGTTCAGGGGCCTTTAGGAATTCCTCTCCCATCGATGCCGTGGGCCTAAGACCTTGTGTGGAGTTGGTGTCATAACCTGAGGATTCCTCTCCAGTGCAGACATGGTTCTTGGGGTACTTCTGGAGTCTCCCCAGGGAGTAAGTCCTCGTCTCGATTGGGGCCATGCACGTGCGCTTTCCTCCCGAGCTGTAGCCAGCAGTGTCACGCTTCCCTTCGCGTGGATCAAGGGATCTGTGGCTTTCCCCTCGAGGCTTTCCCTCGAGGCTTTCCCACGAGGCTTTTTCCACAGGGCTGTCCCACATGCTACAGTGGTGTGAGTCGATCCTCGGCTTGAAAGTCGAGGCAGTGGCAGGGAAAACAGTTTTCCCTGGAATGGACTGAGACATCTGGGGGACTCAGGGAATGGTGGCACGACCCTGGAGTTCCTCTCGTCTTTAGTGTGGAGAACGCCTCCTCTTGAGATGCCACGGGAACGCCGGGAATTCTTGACCGAACACGCAGGGAAAGGATCCCTCCTCTCGAGCTAGGAGGCAGAAAAGGGGCTCCACTGGATGTGGGCGGGATTCTTGTGCTTCCTCTCAAGTGGAGACGGTTATGTCGGGGAACTTCTTGAGTTGAAGCAAGGGTGTGAAGGACTCTTTGGAAGTTCGAGAGGTTAGGTTGTGATTAGCCTCGATACGTCTCAGCGGAAATGGGCTTCATCTCACCTGGAGGGGAGAACCTCCCTGGATTTTCTCGAGTTGCGGCAGGTGCTCTCGACTTACGACCTGGACCTCAAGGACCCGCTTTGTTGGCCTGAGGAAAGGCCAGCCCCCATGCGAGTTGCTAGAGGTCTTTGTCGCTATTCCTCTCCCGTCGATGCCAGGGCCTAAAGACCTTGTGTGGAGTCGGGGCCGGAACCTGAGGATTCCTCTCCAGTGGCTGACATGCATCTTGGGGTATTTCTGGAGTCTCCCCAGGGGAGTCAGTTCTCGTCTCGAGTATGGGCATGCACGTGCGCTTTCCTCCCGTGCTGTAGCAGCAGTGTCACGCTTCCCGTCGCGTGGATTAAGGGATCTGTGGCTTTCCCTCGAGGCTTTCCCACGAGGCTTTCCCACAGGGTTGTCACACGTGCCACCGTGGTGTGAGTCGATCCTCGGCGTGAAAGTCGAAGCAGTGCAGGGAAAACAGGATCCTCTGGAATGGACTGAGACATCTGGGGGACTCTTGGAATGGTGGCACGACCCATGAGTTCCTCTCGCCTTTCCTGTGCAGCGCGCCTCCTCTTGAGATGCGTCGAAACGTCGGGAATTCTTTCCCGAGGAAGCAGGGAAGGATCCCTCATCTCGAGCTTGGAGGCGGAAACGGAGCTCCTCTGGCGGTGGCCGGACCCTGGTGCTTTCTCTGGAGTGGAGACGAGTATGTCGGGGAACTTCTTGAGTTTTAGCAAATGGTGTTTAGGACACTTTGGAAGTTCCAGAGTTTAGCTGTGATTACTCTCGAGACGCCGCAGAGAAAATGGGTCTCATCTCGACTGGAGCAGAGAACCTCCTGGATTTTCTCGAGTTGCGGCAGGTACTCTCGACATACGACCGTGACCTCAGGGACAGTGTAGCAGATGTGTCACGCTTCCCTTCGCGGGGATCAAGGGATCTCTGGCTTTCCCTCGAGGCTTTCTCACAGGGCTGTCCCACATGCCACCATGGTGTGGAGTGGATCCTCGGCGTGAAATTCGAGGCAGTGCTGGGAAAACGGGTTCCTCTGAAATGGACTGAGACATCTGGGGGACTCTTGAAATGGTGGCACGACCCTGGAGTTCCTCTCGCCTTTCCTATTAAGAACCTTGCTCTTGAGATGCCATGGGAACGCCGAAAAATCTTTCCTGACTAAGCAGGATAGGATCCTTCATCTCGGAAACGGGGTTCCTCTGAATGTGGGCGTGACCCTCGTGCTTCCTCTCGTGTGGAGACGGGTATGTCGGGGAACTTCTTGAGTTGCAGCAAGGACCCTTTTGAATTTCCAGAGGTTAGGTGTGATGAGCCTCCAGACACCTCAGAGGAAATGGCCTCATCCCGCCTGGAGGGAGAACCTCCTGGATTTTACCCAGTTGCGGCAGGTTCTCTCGAGTTATGACGGGTCCTCAGGGACCCGCTCTGGTGGCCTCAGGAAAGGCCAGTCCCCATGCGAGTTACCAGGGGGCCTCTAGGGATTCCTCTCCATCGATGCCGGTGCTAAGACCTTGTGTGGAGTCGGGGCCAGACCCTGAGGATGCCTCTCCAGTGCTGACATGAATCTTTCCGTACTTCTGGAGTCTCACCAGGGGAGTCAGTCTTCATCTCGTGTGGGCATGCACCTGCCATTTCCTCACGACCTGCAGCAGCAGTGTCACGCTTGCCGACGTGTGGATCAAGGGATCTGTCGCTTTCCATTGAGGCTTTCCCACGAGGCTTTCCAACAGGCGTCCCACGTGCCACGGTGGTGTGAGTCGATCCTCGGCGTGAACGTCGAGGCAGTGCAGGGAAAACAGTTTTCTTCTGGAATGGACTTAGACATCTGGGGGACTCTTGGAATGCTGGCAAGGCCCTGGAGTTCCTCTCGTCTTTCTGTTGAGAGCGCCTCCTCTTGAGATGCGACGGGAAGGCCGGGAATTCTTTCCCGACGACGAAGGGAAAGGATCCCTCTTCTCGAGCTACGAGGCGGAAAGGGGCTCCGCTGGATATGGGCGGGAACCTCGTCCTTCCTCTCGAGTGGATATGGGTATGTCGGAGGAACTTCTTGACTTGCAGCAAGGGTGTGAAGGACCCTTTGAAGTTCCAGAGGTTAGGTGTGATTAGCCTTGAGACGCCTCAGCGGAAATCGGCTCATCTCGCCTGGAGGGGAGAACCTCCTGGATTTTCTCGAGTTGCGGCAGGTGCTCTCGAGTTACGACGGAGACCTCAGGGACCCGCTCTGGTGACCTCAGGAAAGGCCAGTCCCCATGCGAGGTGCTAGGGGGCCTCTCAGGATTCCTCTCCCGTCGATGCTGGGGCCTAAGACCTTGTGTGGAGTCGGGACCGGAACCTGAGGATTCCTCTCCAGTACTGACATGGATCTTGGCGTACTTCTGGAGTCTCCCAAGCTTGCGTCAGTCCTCGGCTCGAGAGGGTCATGTACGTGCGCTTTCCTCCCGAGCGGTAGCAGCAGTGTCACGCTTCCCTTCTCGTGGATCAAGGAATCTGTGGCTTTCCCTGGAGTCTTTCCCATGAGGCTTTCCCACAGGGCTATTCCACTTGCCACCATGGTGTGAGTCGATCCTCGGCGTGAAAGTCGAACCAGTGCAGGGAAAACAGGAACCTCCTTCCCCACAGTAGGGGATACACTGTCCCCTTGGGCGGGTATCTCCAGGGCACTCGCGCTGGGGGGTTGCCCGCGGAGGTGCGGGCCTCAGGCTCCACGTGAGAAAAGCCCCAAATGGCATTAGCTGCCAGTCCAGACGCTGGCCCCCTCAGGTCTCTGGCCGGAGCCTTAGGCTCCAGGCAACTCAAAGCCCTCGGCGGTGGCACTCTGGGACTGCTGTAGGGAAAGGATGCCAAGAGCCCACGGAGGAGTTGGGGAGGGGGCATGGGGAAACGGAGGCGAGGACAGCGAGGGATCTAGGTGGAGGCGCTGGAGAGAGCGTCTGGGTGTCCGGAATGCCTAGGAGGAGCCAGCGGGGGACAGTCGAGGACCAGGGACCTGTGGAATGTGAAAAGGCGGGAAATCTCAGAGCAAGGCAGGCTGGGAAAGGGGG
Organism: Capra hircus; assembly: GCF_001704415.2. Lineage (NCBI taxonomy): Eukaryota > Metazoa > Chordata > Mammalia > Artiodactyla > Bovidae > Capra > Capra hircus. The sequence continues at coordinate 9,126 of NW_017193492.1, forward strand.
CGTTGGTGGCCAATTCAAAGGGACCTAGGGGCGTTTCCTGGGCGGTGAGTTCCCTTGGCACTGCTGAGGGCCCCTGATTGATCCACTCGGGGGTTGAACCCATCCCCGCTGCGAGGAGAAGGGCCACAAAACCAAAGCCCGAACTGCCGCCCACCCCAACGGGGATCTTGGCGGTCCAGGGCACAGCCGTGCCCCGGGAAAAGCCCACTCGCTCCACGGGGACTCCGTCCAGCGGTCTCTGCTTGGAAAGAGGCCAGGGGCGGCCCCTCCATCTACCCACCCAAACCCTATTGACGTCAATGGTGGCGGAGACGCCTCCCGTTCTCAGAGTCCTGAGCTGCTGGGTCCCGCCCACTCGGCCAGCAGTCTGCAGCGTGCCCGTGTGCCTCTCCCACCATGGCTTCGTCTGGCTCCTCCAGCACCTCAAGCGGTACGTTTGCCCTCGGTCCCTGTGGTCGGATCACATCTCAGGGGATTTTGCGGGTGGCCTGGGCAAGGGCTCTCGGCCAATGTGTTGACCCCCTCCCACCCGAGAACGGCTGGGACCCATCGGCCAGGCCCGGGGTTCCGAGGCGTCAGGTGTGCCCAAATTCGGAGGGCATGGCATCGTTCGTTCATCTTGCTCCTTTGGCACACACATGGCTTCTCCGTTCTCTTTT
>NW_017193493.1:0-47503 GCF_001704415.2 Capra hircus
TTGGAAAACTCACCAGTGGCCACAGGACTGGAAAAGGTCAGTTTTCATTCCAATCCCAAAGAAACACAATGCCAAGAATGCTCAAACTACCGAACATTTCGCAGTCATCTCACACGCTAGTAAAGTAATGCTCAAAATTCTCCAAGCCAGGCCTCAGCAATATGTGAACCGTTGAACTTCCTGATGTTCAAGCTGGTTTTAGAAAAGGCAGAGGAAGCAGAGATCAAATTGCAAACATCCGCTGGATCATGGAAAAAGCAAGAGAGTTCCAGAAAAACATTTATTTCTGCTTTATTGACTATGCCAAAGCCTTTGACTGTGTGGATCACAAGAAACTGTGGAAAATTCTTCAAGAGATGGGAATACCAGACTACCTGACCTGCCTCTTGAGAAATCTGTATGCAGGTCAGGAAGCAACAGTTAGAACTGGACATGGAACAACAGACTGGTTCCAAATAGGAAAAGGAGTATGTCAAGGCTGTTATATTGTCACCCTGCTTATTGAACTTATATGCAGAGTACATCATGCTAGGAACGTTGGGCTGGAAGAAGCACAAGCTGGATCAAGATTGCTGGGAGAAATATCAATAACCTCAGATATGCAGATGACACCACCCTTATGGCAGAGAGTGAAGAGGAACTAAAAAGCCTCTTGATGAAAGTGAAAGAGGAGAATGAAAAAGTTGGCTTAAAGCTCAACATTCAGAAAACAAAGATCATGGCATCCGGTCCCATCACTTCATGGGAAATAGATGGGAAACAGTGGAAACAGTGTCAGACTTATTTTTGGGGGCTCCAAAATCACTGCAGATGGCGACTGGCAGCATGAAATAAAAGACGCTTACTCTTGGAAGAAAAGTTATGACCAACCTAGATAGTATATTCAAAGCAGAGACATTACTTTGCCGACTAAGGTCCGTCTAGTCAAGGCTATGGTTTTTCCAGTGGTCATGTATGGATGTGAGAGTTGGACTGTGAAGAAAGCTGAGTGCAGAAGAATTGATGCTTTTTGAACTGTGGTGTTGGAGAAGACTCTTGAGAGTCCCTTGGACTGCAAAGGAGATCCAACCAGTCCATTCTGAAGGAGACCTGCCCTGGGATTTCTTTGGAAGGAGTGATGCTGAAGCTGAAACTCCAATACTTTGGCCACTCATGCAAAGAGTTGACTCATTGGAAAAGACTCTGATCCTGGGAGGATTGCGGGCAGGAGGAGAAGGGGCCGACAGAGGATGAGATGGATGGATGCATCACTGACTCAGTGGACGTGAGTCTTAGTGAACTCTGGGAGTTGGTGATAGACAGGGAGGCCTGGCGTGCTGCGATTCATGGGGTCACAAAGAGTCGGACACGACTGAACGACTGAACTGAACTGATTCTGTTTCATTAATATCTGTGTCCGTACTTACATCCATACCACACTGTCTTAATTATTGTAGCATTACAGTAGGTCCTACATTACATAATAGAAATCCTCCGTGCTAATGCCTGCTTGTGTATTCTAGTTCCTTTGCATAGCAATATAAATTTCTAACATCTCTGTTTCAGTTTTCACCAAAAAGTCGACAAAGAACTGGTTGAACAAGTAGAAGACAAATGAGTAAAGTGATATAAAAACTTCAACAACAACTCAATCAAGTTGACTTATATATTAGAGAACACTGCACCCATCCTTCCTGAACATACATTCTCTCTGGGACACATGAAACATTCTTCTAGATAGGCCATGTGTTGAAATCAGACAGAGTACGTTTTCCAACAACTATGGAATTAAGTTAAAATTGACCCAGAAAGAAGGCATCAAGAGAAAATGCCTGTATTTTTGAAGACTAAATGAAAGCAGCAGTAGAGGGAGCTATGTAATTTGAGAAAAAAAAGTGTAGATGCTGGGTTTTCTTGCTGGTCCAATGGTTAAGAGTCTGCTTGTCAAGGCAGGGGCCGCTCGTTCAAGTGACCCTGTGCGTTAAAACTACTGAGGCTGCACGCTAGAGCCCGGGAGCCAAACTGCTGAGCCTGTGCTCCCCAACCACTGAAGCCTGTGTGCTCCAGAGCCTGTGTTCTGCAATGAGAGAAGCCACTGCAATGAGACGCCCTCGCACCACACCTAGATGGTAGCCCCTGCTTGCCACAACTAGAGAAAGCCCACGCACAGGAACAAAGCCCCAGCACAGACAAAGATATATACATATATAAATTTTAATAAAGTATACGTGCCTCCTTCAAAAAGGAATAAAACACAAATTTCCCATGAACATGAGCAACAAAGTAGAACAAACTTCAAATCCTGGACAAAATTATTATTTTCCCCCCTTTCAATCACACATTTATTTATTTATTATTGGAGTATAGATGGTTTGCACTGCTGTGTTAGTTTCTGCTCTACAGCAAACTGAGTCAGGTATACACATTACTATGTATAAAATAGATAGCAAATAAAAAGTATTATTTTCAAAAATGAAAGACTGTTATGTACAATGGGTGGCAGAAATTTATGACAAGATATTTTTATTCTATACATTACATGTAAGTAGGCCTTTAAAAGGCATAGCCTATGGGCATTATGAGCTTCCCTGGTGGCTCAGAGGTTAAAGCGTCTGCCTCCAATGCAGGAGACCCAGGTTCGATCCCTCGGTTGGGAAGATCCCCTGGAGAAGGAAATGGCAACCCACTCCAGTATTCTTGCCTGGAGAATCCCATGGATTGAGGAGCCTTGTGGGCTGCAGTCCACGGGGTCACAGAGTTGGACACGACTGAGTGACTTTAAAAAAAAAGGGGGGGCATTATGGTAAAAATCACTAAAAACAATTTCCTAACTTTCCCTTATCCCCCTGTGCTGACCTGGTCACCCCAAATGGGGCTGTGTTTACAGGTGTCAGTGTCCTTGGTGTTTGTTACAGGTGTCAGTGTCCTTTGAGGACATGACCGTGGACTTCAGCAGAGAGGAGTGGCAGGACCTGGACTCTGCTCAGAGGTTCCTGTACCAGGACATGATGCCGAAAACCACAGCCACCTCATCTCACTGGGTATGCACAGCTACCCTGTGAATCTATGAGTGTTGTAGCCACGCGTTCTGGGAAACACACTCATTCAGAAGGACAATGCAGATAGTGGAGTGCAGTTTATTACACCGGCGGCCCAAAGTCAGAGTCTCCTCTTAGCCAAGGACCCTGACCAGTTTTTCTGAAAGCCTTATATACCCTAAGTGTACGTGCCCAAACCCACCTCCCCAAATTCCCTGAAACTAGTCTGAAGAAACAGAAGGAAAGATACACTCAGAGTTAACCCGTGATTCATATCCCTTAAGCCTAGGTAGTTAGCAGTGGACAATTGTCAATAGGCCTGTGGTCATACCCCAATAAGCATAATAGAATTTATGATTCTACTTGGTTACACAGATAATTAGGGTATTCTTTCAGGCAACAGAGAGTCTAGGTACGAGCCCTGGGGCTCTTCCATCCCGGGGCCTGGTTTTCCAGTTGGTATGTCATTTCCATAGATACTGGGCATAGAGCTCAAAGTCCACAGTACAGCCCAGGATGGAGTGCTGCTTTCCAGATGGAGCCTGTTCTGTCTGTTTCCGCCTTCTTGAGGACTCTGTTATGAGTAAAATTGTGTCCATCCAAGAAAATACGTTGACGTCCTAACCCCCACTACTTCTGAATGTGACCTTAATTAAAGATAGGGCCTGAGACGGTAACAGGGAGGAAGGCCAGAAGTCCCAGAGCGGCAGGAGACAATAAACTGTAAGTGGCAGACGCTTTTTCTCTCCTTCTCTATATGTGCTGACGACACCTAGCTCTACCATGAGCTAACCAATATGTTTTTCTTATGGAAAAGTTTTTCTTAAGCAATGTTAATGAAACCATGTATTTGCTTTGCAACCTGCCTTTGTTCAAAATGATTCTGCCTAATAACTTTTTTTTTTCTTTTCTCAAACCTTGGGCTGATAATGAATCAAGAAACTAGTATTCATGCCAATAGTTTTATGGCCGGGGATGACACACCTTGGGCCATCCTATCTCAAAAATGCATATTGTGGGAGAGGGCCTTGGTGAAACCCCCTCAGCCTTGAGGTGACACTCTTATCTGATTAATAAGCTTGTTAACAGACATAAAACACCTTGCCAGAAACTAGCAAGGGGGCATTCTTTCTGCCCCTTTCTGATGTCCGTGTCAGCAGCTTTCTCTCTCTCTCTTACCTTTTAATAAAATTCTGTTACCGAAAAGGTTCCAGTGGGCAAGCCTCGTGTCTTGCCCTGGATCGAATTCCTCTCTCTCCTCCAGAGACCACGAATCCTGGCGCAGCACACGGCTCACAGCAGTAACCTGTCAGGTCTTTCCAGAAGTAATCAATCTACAATGAGGTCGTTAGGTAGGCCCTACTCCAATATGCCTGGCATTCTTACAAAAAGGGGAAGTGTAGGCACAGAGACACACAAACACACAAGAGAGACCGTGGGGAGGCACACAAGGAGTAGATGACCATGTGGTTGGAGTGATGCTTCTGTAGGACAAGAGGTGCCTGAGGCCACCAGAAACCAGGAGAGGGGCATGGAACACACCCCTCCCTAGCACCTTCAACAAGAGCATGACCTGGCTGACGCCTTGATTTTAGACTTCTGGCCCTCAGAACTGCAAGGCAAGAAATTCTTATTGTTCTGAGTCACAGGGTTTGTGATACTTTGTTACAACAGTCCTAGGAAACTCCAGCTTTCAGTATTTGGGGGTGGAGTGCTATTATAAGAAACACCTAAAAAGAGATGAAGTGGCTTTGGAATTGGGCAGCGGGTAGAGGCTGGAGAAACTTGTAGGTGCTTGATAGAAGAAGTCTAGGTTGCCTCAAAGAAACTGGTGGGAGAAATAGGAATAACTGTGTTTTTTGCTGAGGTCTCAGATAGGCTTTCCAGGTGAGGCTAGTGGTAAAGATTCCTCCTGCCGATGCTGGAGACTCGGGTTCCATCCCTGGTCAAGAAGATCCCCCAGAGAAGGAAAGGGCAACCCTCTCCAGTTTTCTTGCCTGGAGAATCTCACGGGCAGAGGAGCCTGGCGGGCTCCAGTTCATGGGGTTACAAAGAGTCGGACAGGACCGAAGCGAATTAGCACACAGCACTGGCCAAAGAACCTAGCATGTCTGGTACCTACCTGTTTAAGAAATAAATTCTAGGTATTTCCTAAAAGAACTAGAAGATTTAGAAAAGGGAGTTTAATCTTAATTTCTGACTAATGAGTTACTGATTGAATTTAACACATGATGAATAAGAGAAATTCACAGCTTTAGATATTCTCACCCTGCACAATGTTAGGTATAACTAGGTATTTGATAAGCATAGCATATGACGGCGAAAATCATGAAAGACAACTATCTTCCCAGTTCTCTTGCATCCAACCCCCGGTGCTGACCATGTCACCTTGAATGGGACTGTATTGCAACAGGGGTCATTCGAGGACGTCCCTGTGGACCTCAGCAGGGAGGAGTAGCAGCATGTGGACCCTGTACAGAGGTGCCTGTACCAGGATGTGACACTGGAGACCTACAGCCACCTGTGCGCAGTGGGTAAGTGAGCACAGCTGCCCTGTGCACCTGCCAGGGGCCTCAGAGAGGCTGCCTCCATTCTCAGCTGCTGAATGCTCTGGGGCATCTGAAGTGTGTAACGGTGTCATCTTTGATTTGCCCGAGATACTTCAGTCCTTTTACCCTTCTGTGATTATCACTCTATTCCCAGGGAAATGGGATTACTTTCCTGAAGAGCAAATAGAAGTGTGGTTGAAAGGCCCTGAAACCCAATTAACTGGACCCAATCCTGTATCGTGTGCTGTTCACAGGGAACCAAGTTCCCAACCCAGCGGTCATCTTCAAGCTGGAGCAAGGAGAGGGCCCATGGACATTGGAGGAGGAAACCCCACATCACAGCTGCTCAGATGTGTGACCTGAGTAGATGCGGGACGTGGAGTAGATCTGTTTTTCTAGGACAGGCTGATGCCTTTGAAAGGCTCTGATGGCCACCTCATGCGAAGAGTTGACTCATTGGAAAAGACTTTGATGCTGGGAGGGATTGGGGGCAGGAGGTGAAGGGGACGACCGAGGATGAGATGGCTGGATGGCATCACTGACTCGATGGACGTGAATCTGAGGAACTCCGGGAGTTGGTGACGGACAGGGAGGCCTGGCGTGCTGTGATTCATGGGGTCGCAAAGAGTCGGGCACGACTGAGTGAGTGAACTGAACTGAAGATAATCTGTCTGGAAGATGCCAACGGTGCCCGTGATTCCTTTCCCAGAGTTCTCTGCTCCATGAAGCGCCTTCCTGCAACTCGGGGCATTCTGCGTTGGCTGCAGCCGTTGTAACAAGATGGCAGCGTCGACGGAGTGACCAGGGGCTCCTCCTGGCGGAATCCGGTGGCAGTGGCGGCAGCGGTATCGCCGCCATAACTTCACGGCTCCCCTGAACCAGCCCCCGAAGTTGCCGCGAAGGCGAGGCCGCTGCCACCAGAAGCCAGAGGCTCGGCTTGCTAAAGGTAAGAACCCCCTCAACAGTCTGTGGCCTGGTGAAAAGAAACCTCACAGTAGCGGTGGTCAGATTCCCCTTGGCCGATTCTGGGCCCTGTAACGCTGAGAAACAGCCAGCGTTTTCTGTTTCCTGCCTGCCTTCACAGCCTTGCTCCGTGGACGAGTCTTAGGGGCGTCCATCGTCCCCTTAGAGGCGTCCATCATCCCCTTAGAGGTGTCGGAGCTTAACCCACCCCCATCTTTGTCTCTCAGGATGGCGAGCAGCAGTGGACCCGAGGCCGATTTCCTTGTCGGAGGGAGATATAAACTGGTACGGGAGATCGGGTGTGGCTCTTTTGGGCACGTTTATTTGGCGATAGACCTCACCAACCATGAGGAAGTGGCAGTAAAATTAGAATCACAGAATGCGAGGCAGCCCCGGTTGTTATACGAGAAGGAACTCTATAATATCCTTCAAGGTGGGGTTGGCATCCCCCAGATACGGTGGTATGGTCAGGAAACGGACTATAATGTGCTAGTCATGGATCTTCTGGGACCCAGCCTTGAAGATCTCTTCAATTTCTGTTCAAGAAAGTTTACAATGAAAACTGTACTTATGTTAGCTGATCAGATGATCAGTAGAATCGAATATGTGCATACGCAGAATCTTATACACAGAGACATTAAACCAGATAACTTCCTGATGGGTACTGGGCAGCAGTGGAAGAAGTTATTCCTTATTGATTTTGGTTTGGCCAAGAAGTACAGAGACAAGAAGACAGGGCAACACATACCCTACAGATCCGGTAAAAGTCTCACTGGCACGCCTTCCTATGCTAGCCTCAGTGCCCATCATGGTATTGAACTGAGTCGCCGAGATGACATGGAATCATTAGGATATGTTTTGATGTATTTTAATAGAGCCAGCCTGCCATGGCAAGGACTAAAGGGTGCAACAATGAAGCAAAAATGTGAAAAGATTAGCGAAATGAAGATGACCACACCTGTTGATGTTTTATGTAAGGGATTTCCTGTAGAATTTGCCATGTACTTAAAGCATTGTCGCGGGCTGTCCTTTGAGGAAGCCCCGGATTACACGTACCTGAGGCAGCTCTTCCGCATTCTTTTCAGGACCCTGAATTACCAACATGACTATGCATTTGATTGGATAGTGTTAAAGCAGAAAGCAGAACAGCAGGCTGCCTCTTCAAGTGGGCAGGGTCAGCAGGCCCAAACCCCCACAGGCAAAAGTGACAAAACCAAAAGTGAAATGAAAGGTTCCTAAGCTTGAATCAAGGAACAGAAGACACAGAGCAGGAGACTGGAGCAGCAAGTTCAGTTCCCTGTCAACTGGCTCTGGTCAGCAGAGATCTTGTCTCCTGAGTTGAAGGCTCTGTAATTAATGAAACATGGTATCCCATTTTCTATTTCACTTTTTCAAGTGGAAAAGTTCACTAAATGCTTGAACCACGCAAATTGGTGGGAAAATTTTACCTATGCCCATTTTAATTAAAATCTTTTATTTTGAACTATACTGCTTTGAGAGATCTCATTTCAGAAGAATAGCCTGTGCAGTTGCTATGGTTGTTAATGCATTCTGAGAGTTTATCCATCCCTGGGGTTTGCAAGTTGTTCACGTAAAACATTCTTAATATGGTTGACTTCTTGTTTGCAAGCCAGCTGATATGGTAGTAATTAAGATTCCAAGTTTGAGCATATGAACGACTCTGCTTGCTTACTTGAGCTAGAAATAGCAGCCTCTGAAGTGAAGACTTAAGAAAAACTTAGTGACTACTAGATTATCCTTAGGACTTGGCATTAACTCTATACTGTCCTTGGTATTTTAAAAAAGCTTGTTTATCACAGAATTTTAGTTAACATCTTAAACTGAACATGTATATATGTTGCTTAGATAAATGTAGTTATGGTAAACATCTACATGACCTGGGATTTGTTTTTATTTTGAAATGGGAGCTTTTTGTTTTACAGATTCATTAAAAACTGTAAACTGTTTCTTTAAAAACAAAAGCAAGCTCTAAACTTTTCGAGTTGCTTAGACAGGTTTAACAGAAGCCCCTTTGATGCTTAAATGCCATCTCCTAGTATGACCCTTGCCAATATCCACTGTCTTCTTTGCTTGGCTTTTTTTGGCAGGAGAGCTATCTGCCCTTCCCCTATCCCTGTAGTCTAGATCAAGGTGCTACCATCTCAAGCACCTTGCTTTCTTAGTTACTTTTTTCCTTCCCTAATATTTTGTGCTTCTTCTGTCCTGCCTGTCCCTCCCCCTCCATAGATTTTGTCCTTATGCAATGGAAATCCATATATCTGCTTCCCTTCATAACCACCAATTCCTGCTCTTGCTCCTGCCAATCCCTTTCCATTTCCTTTCCAGCTTCTCAATGTCATCTAGAACCAGTCTCATTTAATTTCACATATGTCAACAGTGACATCAGATTCTGTACTCTTGCTCATCACCCTGTGTCTCATCCTCAGTTGCTGACTTCCTGGTGTTTGTGCTTCAATTTCTCTTATAGTCAGCTACTTTGAATGTTAATTGTATTTGTTATCTATGTGAGATTCCATTCTGTGAAGTGCTTGTTCTTATTGTTCTATCAATTTATAAGTGTAGCTATTTTGTGTTTTCCTTGTTGATGAGTACCTTGTTTTCTTTTTACAAACTTTTTTGCTTCCATTCCCTCTAAATGAAGAGCCCTGTCTACTGTCCTCTGCTCTTCCCTTCCTTAAGGGAATCTTCCATCCATTCTGAACACATTTTATTTTCTTATTCTACTGATTCATATAGTGATACCTTCAGTCCTTGCATTATGACTGTACCCTAGTACCAGAATTTACCTATGAAGAGTGATATTTCTCACAGTTGTGCAGTTCCTTCATTCTCAATATATTATTAACTGAAATCATCGTTGCCCAAATCAGATATTTTTCTCCCATATTCTTCACTCTGCAATTTCTTTTTTCTCTTTTTGAAATTATTTAAATACCCCCTGCTTTTTAAGTTTCATCTATGTCACCACAAAGCAAGTCCATGTTTATCCTGGATTATTCTGTTCCTAATGGGATTAACTGATTCCATTTTTTAACAAGTTCATTTTAGGTACTAGTGACAGATTTCATCACTTAAACCATCTGTACTAGCCTTATGAAATAAAATTGCAGTTACTCTCTATTATGTAGTACATGATAATGAAACTTCCCTCTTAATGACAACAAGCCCCTTATTTCCAACTGAAACTTATCTTCCAGCGCTCATGTTTAACTCCAGTTTTCTTAATGCTTCCTGCATAGGAAATTTCTGTGTCTAGGCTATTGATTATTTAGGGCTCTATTTAGATACAGGCTTCACCTGTTCCATAAAATTGGGCCCTTAATCACTCCAGTATCTAATATTCTTTTCCTTTTCTCACCCTCACCATCCCATAGAAACTCAGAACAAATAAAAACTTTTTCCCCCTTTATTTTAATTTTTAATTGAAAACTTTTGGAGAGACGATACATTCACAAAGACTGAAATTCAGAAAGTGTGAACGAGTACACAGTAAGAAAATCTCACTCTCACATCTACTCCCCAATTCTCTTCCCTGGGGTCTACCCATGTTAATCATTTTTTACTTTCTTTCCAGAAGTATTTCTTTACAAGTAATGCTTTTAGATCATCTGGTATGTGATTATTTTCCATCCTATATCTATGAAAAATCTTTAAGAATAGAAAAATAATATTTTATTCTTAAATTTTCTAGTGGAAAAATGAAGAAACTAGGTCAAGTACTGACATTAATAATTTTGTGTAGATGTTTCAGTGGGTTTTTTTAAAAGTGTGTCAAAAAGAGTTCAAAGAATCAGATTGTTAGTAGGAAGGGGTGAAATGGCTTGAGAACAAAACAGAAATTCAGCCTTGTTCATTAATCACTCTAGTGAAGCAGACAACTCTCACTCAGAAAGCATCAAGGTGGGCAGCATAGTGTCTTCTTTCAAAATTCAGAGAAAATTATGTCTCCATAAAGTTGTGGTGAGACTGTGGACTAATCAGAGTGCAATGCTCTTAACTGATCTATGAATCACATATATATTTTGAACTGGCACAACAGAGCAGAAGGAGCCAAATTAATGGAAGAAGTATGTGAATAATTATTGGAGTGGGGAATATGCTGGATTTTCTGAGGACATGTTCATGACTAGCAGAATGCAAACTCACATCCATAGCTATGGTTCCAGACTGATGACTCTATTTATGTGCTGATAAGGAAGTCTATGGGCTCAGAATGTTAAAGATAATTATTTTTAGCACAGGCATTAACTTTTTACATTGAATAGTGGTAGCTGTAACTAAATATTATTGGCTCTAGTGAATTTTGTACACATGTACTAAATGAAGTAGAAAGTTGGAAAAAGTTCTCAATCAATGCCTATGGATTGGAATGCTTAAGGTCTATAGAATAAATGAAATGAAGCTTGTGGATATAAAGAGTACAGCATAGGAGTGAAAGAATAGTGAAGTTTGGCAGGGATAAGACAAAGTTCTAGATTTCACTATTTTAGCCTAACCAAAAGAAGAAAACAAACTGGATTTCATGATCTGATCAGGCTCAGTATTTTAAAATTTTATATAATGGGATAATAGCATAACTTATTCGTTCTGTTTAATATTATAAAACTATTATATTTCATCTTCTGTACAAAGCATCAGTGATTTCCCCTTCCAGCTAAATTGGTACATTACTTAGAGTAAAGATGAGTTGCTGGAAGAACTAAATGGGTACCAGATCATCTATGTAAGTGGAGACATGCTGTCTTGTTTTAATCTCTCCTGCATATGACCCATGTCATCTTGGGAAAATTATATACCTGTTCTGGGCTTTAGTTTCCTCTTTTAATCTAGCTCATATGGTTTCTGGGAGAATTAAACGAGTTTGTATGTGTGTACATACTTCTGTGTCACTTAGAATAGTGCCTGGCATGTCCTAAAAGCTATTTAAGTACATAGCATGTAGTAAGAACCATGCTAGTGTTTTCTGTCATCGTCATCATCATCATCATCATCTGGCTTGCCTGTGTCCAACCTGGATCAGTTGCATGTAACTCCTCTATATTTGGCTGCTGCTTCTGCTGCTGCTAAGTCGCCTCAGTCGTGTCTGACTTTGTGCGACCCCATAGACGGCAGCCCACCAGGCTTTAGGCAAGAGCACTGGAGTGGGTTGCCATTTCATCTCCAATGCATGAAAGTGAAAAGTGAAGTCGCTCAGCCGTGTCCGACGCTTAGCGACCCCATGGACTGCAGCCTACCAGGCTCCTCCATCCATGGGAGTTTCCAGGCAAGAGTACTGGAGTGGGTTGCCATTGCCTTCTCCCTATATTTGGCTAACTGTATTAAATTTGAATTTTGCCTCCTCTTTCTCCTTTTAAGAGAGAAACATGGGATTGAAATCATACACTCGATAACTACTGTAAAAGCTTCATTTCACAATGAGAAACTGGATGAATTCAAGAGGAATTATTCATTGTTTCTTTTAATTAAAATGATTACTCATTTTAAATAAAAAACTGTGACAATATGATGACCAGATAAATATAAGGAAAACCAAAATAGACCTTTGTGTCATGTTGCTTTCATCAATAAGAACACATTGAATAAGTATACAGATTGTGAATGTAAGTACGCTGGAAAAATAACTTACATGATCCCATAGTTCATAAGAACAACCCCTTAAAAGTGACTCATTTGGGAATGGTTTGAAGTAGACCTTAAACTTACAAGTTCTAATATAAGTAACATAGGAAAACCTTGAGAAGATTATTGGTTGTAGTCTAATTTTACTTTTTCCTTTTTCTATACCATGTCCATTCTCATCTAAATGAGAAATTCTGTGAACCTAATCAGTGTGGGAAAGCTCTCAGCCAGAAACAAGAACACATTGCTCATTGAAAATTTCTTACTGGGAAGATAGCCTATGTATGCAGTGACTGTGGAAAGGTCCTCACTCAGAAGCCACACCTCTTTCTTTGTCCATCCGATTAGTCATTCTGTGGGAAAACCCTATGAATGCAATGAATGTGATGAAATTTTCATTCATCAGTCGGTAGTGAGGTTGCATCAGAGAATTCATTCAGGAGAAAAACCCTGCATATGCACTGAATGTAGGCAGGCTTTTATCCCAAAGACCCACTTGGTTGCACATCAAAAAATTCATAGTGGAGAGAAGCCATATGAATACAGTGACTATGGGACATCTTTCCCTTGCATAGCAAAACACACAGGGGAAAAAACCCACACCTGCACAAGATGTGGGAAGGTCTTCACCAAAAGATCAAACCTCCTTATATACCAGAAGTCTTGGACTGGACAAAGAGCTTATGTTTATACTGAATGTGGAAGGGCCTTCACTTACAAGTCAGTCTTGATGACACATCAGAGAATTCATACTGGTGAAAAACCTTATGAATGCGGTGACTGTGGTAAAATCTTTACACAGAAGTCACACCTCACTGTACACCTGAGTGTTCATACTGGCAGGAAACCTTCTGTATGTACTGAATGAGAAACATCCTGAACTCCCTCATGACCACTCTAGTAACACCTCCCCATTCTTCCCTAGTGCTATCTTACCTTTGGTACCTTATGAACCTTCCTGACTTCCCCAGTCCTACAGTGGTATATCTCAGAAGGGGACTGTTCCATCCTGAATTATCACCCTCTCCCATAATTGTATCTCTTAGGAGATAATTTCTCCCTTGCTCCCATGCCATATACTGAGGGCACCACTGTGGCACTAAAAATATCCCAGAACTCTATATATCTCAGATCCAAACACTACCCTATCCTACTCCGGGAAGCTTTCTGAACCAGGGATCAAACCTGTGTCCCCTGTGTTGGCAAGTAGATTCTTATCCACTGTGCAACCAGTGAAGTCCTTAATGAGTTTTAATCCTAGTAGTATAAAACATAGTATGCCTATTACTAAATACCTAATATAAAATAACATTTAGTAGAAGAACATATAATTGAAATTTCTGCAATTCACTGTGTTCATGCAGTAATAGTTATTCTTTACTAAAAATGAGGACTACATAGACAGAAGAATGGATAGAAAAGATGTGATATATACGCTTCCCGGGTGGCGCTAGTGGTAAAGAACCTGCTTGACAATGCAGAAGACGTAAGAGACGTGGGTTTGATCCCTGAATTGGGAAGATCCCCTGGAGTAGGCAGTGGCAACCCAGTCTGGTATACTTGCCTGGAGAATCCCCATGGACAGAGAAGTCTGGCCTGCTACAGTCCATGGGGTCGCAAAGAGTCAGACACGACTGAAGCGACTGAGTATACTCAGCCATCAAAAAAGAATGAAATAATTCCATTTGCAGCAACATGGATGGACCTAGAGATTATTATACTAAATGAAATAGAGGAGGACAAATACTACATGATGTCACTTATATGTGGGGTCTAGAACATGAGAGTCCCTTGCACCACAAGGATATCCAAACAGTCAATCCTAAAGAAAATCAGTCCTGAATATTCATTGGAAGGACTGATGCTGAAGCTGAAACTCCAGTACTTTGGCCACCTGATGCGAAGAGCTGACTCATTTGAAAAGACCCTGATGCTGCGAAAGATTGAAGGCGGGAGGAGAAGGGTACGACAGAGGGTGAGATGGTTGGATGGCATCATGGACTCAATGGACATGAGTTTGAATACACTCTGGGAGTTGGTGATGGACAGGGAGGCCTGGCGTGCTTCAGTCCATGGGGTCGCAAAGAGTTGGACATGACTGAGTGACTGAACTGAACTGAGAACATGATACAAATGAACTTCCTACAAAATAGAAACAGACTCACAGAGAGACATAGAGGACAGACTTGTCTTAGGCAAGGGAGAGGGGAAGGGAGAGGGATGGATTGGGAATTTGGGATTAGCAAATACAAACTAGTATATATCCAATGGGCTACCAACAAGGTCCTACTTATAGCAGAGGGAATGCTATTCAATATCCTGTGAAAAACTGTAATGGAAAAGAATACGTTAAAATGTATGTATATGTATAACTTTGGCATACAGCAGAAATGAACACAATAGTGTATTAATACATCTACTATACTTCAATAAAAAATATTGATAAAAATGAGGACTAAATTAAGCCCTTTTAAGTCCTCCAGCTAGTTTGAGAACCACTAGAAACACCTTTCCTAGGCAGTAGAGTACCAGATGTTATGCTGGGAACTGAGTAGGGAGAACTGTATCATACACACACTTGGCCCTGTAGCAACCCTGAAATGTGAAAAGCAAATACAGGTAGGTAGGAAAGGTAAATTCTCCACATGAGGGGGGCAGTTTACTAGTGTTGGAGAAGCTTAAACTGGATGACAAGGAATGTAATGAAAAGTGTGAAAGTGTAGAAGTTTAAAAAACAAATGATGTCACATAGCTCTATGTCAAAGAAAGGTATATGTGACATTCAGGGAAGCAAAATGAATTAAAAATCTGAGGACAAATGCCGGATCATAGAAAAAGTAAGCATTGTTTCCTTGATCTAATGGATCACCATGGAGGGATTATATATGCAGGGAAGATACATGAACTAAGTTTTGTACCTTTGAAGAATTATTCTCACTGTTGCAATTGTATTTTATATTTCATCATATTTTAAATGGAGATGTTTAAAAACAACATTAAAAGAGGAACTAACCACAAACCGAGTCCTTGCACAGAATTTTAAGTCCAGACTGAAAATGGCATATTCTAAGACCAAATTTTAAACATTAAAAAAAAATTCCAGTTTTAGGCAGGAGTGGCTGAGAAGTTAAAAATTATATATACTTAAAGTGTACAATGGTGGTGTTTTGATATGAATATAGTCTTTTCACTTTGACCTACCTAATGCCCAAGTAGTGTCAAAAGTTCCAGAGGAAAATTCAAATGTAGGATGATTTGTACCTATATGAAATGAAATAGTCAGTGAGGTGTGCACATGAAGAACCGTATCCACTGAGTTCTGCTTTGGCCCTATGACCTCAGCACTTTTAGCTGGTCATAAGCCAGTGGTTCTCAAACTTGAACATGTATCAGAATCACCTAGAGGGTTCATCAGCACACATATTGTGAAACCTCATACCCAAAAGTCTGGTGTAGGACCTGAGAATTTGCATTTCTGCCAATCTCCCAAATGATGCTGCCTCTGCTAGTCCAAGGAACCATTATCAAAAAGACGGCTGTGTCAAACCCTACTATAATACATTTATGACAAGGTTACTATCGACAACACTCTTTTTCATTAGGCCGACCCCTTGTCCAGTTTACACCTGTTATTCGGTCTAACCATTATTACTATTATTAATGGCTGCAATGCATAACTTGTGAGATCTTAGTTCCCTGACCAGAAATTGAACCCTGATCCTCAGCAGTGAGACCACAGAGTCCTAACTAGTGGACCTCCAGGAAGGAAGTCCCCAAGCATAATTGTTAATGATGCCTCTTTCCCATTCTAAAGTGTCCTGATTTAGATGATAAAGTATAAGGTTAACACATCTACACTCCATAAGGAGATCAAACTTGTTTTTGAAATTTAATTATCATAAAACATTTCCCTTGGAAGAACTGGCATATTTTATATCTGTGACCAATGCAAATCTTACAAATGACTATTTATCTTTTCCAGCTACATCTGACAGGAAGGTAAGAAAGAAGCTTATATCTTGATTTTAATTACTCTGCAGGACTATCAGGCGCAAATGTCTACAGTCAAAATAGATCCTGGTGCTGACTTTGTTCATTCTCTCTATATCTCCTCCGACCTAAATTTATAGAGTCATACCTGGACATTTTGCTTCAGGGATTCTTAAAGGCCCCCTAAAGACACTGGGAAAGCAGTGGGTGCAAAAAAACAAATACATGAATTAATGATAACTCATTTAAAACTTGGTTATTTCCTGCTTTTATTGGGAAGCGGCTTGGGTCTGTGAAGTCAGGAGCATTGTAGAGATCAGATCCACCAGCCTGGAAATACCCATACTTCAGCTGGGGGTCTTATCCTGTGGGAGAGCTAAGGAGCACCACATTTCTATGGCCACAAGCTGTGTATCTGTAACTGATATGATTGTGTGACACCTAGAAAAGGCAGGTTTCTTGCTGGGACCAAGTGTACAACTATCCGCTCCTAAGTTGTTAAGTATCTGTCCTTACACCCTGATCCAAGACTTCAGTTTCTATAAAACAGTCATGTATATGCACAAATTTTAAATGCAGAAATGTCGCTCAGTTCAGTTCAGTTCAGTCGCTCACTCGTGTCCGACTCTTTGCGACCCCATGAATCGCAGCACGCCAGGCCTCCCTGTCCATCACCATCTCCCGGAGTTCACTCAGACTCACGTCCATCGAGTCCGTGATGCCATCCAGCCATCTCATCCTCTGTCGTCCCCTTCTCCTGCCCCCAATCCCTCCCAGCATCAGAGTCTTTTCCAATGAGTCAACTCTTCGCATGAGGTGGCCAAAGTACTGGAGCTTCAGCTTTAGCATCATTCCTTCCAAAGAAATCCCAGGGCTGATCTCCTTCAGAATGGACTGGTTGGATCTCCTTGCAGTCCAAGGGACTCTCAAGAGTCTTCTCCAACACCACAGTTCAAAAGCATCAATTCTTCGGTGCTCAGCCTTCTTCACAGTCCAACTCTCACATCCATACATGACCACTGGAAAAACCATAGCCTTGACTAGACGGACCTTAGTTGGCAAAGTAATGTCTCTGCTTTTGAATATACTATCTAGGTTGGTCATAACTTTTCTTCCAAGGAGTAAGCATCTTTTAATTTCATGGCTGCAATCACCATCTGCAGTGATTTTGGAGCCCCCCAAAAATAAAGTCTGACACTGTTTCTACTGTTTCCCCATCTATTTCCCATGAAGTGATGGGACCGGATGCCATGATCTTTGTTTTCTGAATGTTGAGCTTTAAGCCAACTTTTTCACTCTCCTCTTTCACTTTCATCAAGAGGCTTTTTAGTCCCTCTTCACTCTCTGCCATAAGGGTGGTTCGTCTTCATATCTGAGGTTATTGGTATTTCTCCTGGCAATCTTGATTCCAGCTTGTGCTTCTTCCAGCCCAGCATTTCTCATGATGTACTCTGCATATAAGTTAAATAGGCAGGGTGACAATATACAGCCTTGACGTACTCCTTTTCCTATTTGGAACCGGTCTGTTTTTCCATGTCCAGTTCTAACTGTTGCTTCCTTACCTGCATACAGGTTTCTCAAGAGGCAGGTCAGGTGGTCTGGTATTCCCATCTCTTGAAGAATTTTCCACAGTTTATTGTGATCCACACAGTCAAAGGCTTTGGCATAGTCAATAAAGCAGAAATAGATGTTTTTCTGGAACTTTCTTGCTTTTTTTGATGATCCAGCAGGTGTTTGCAATTTGATCTCTGGTTCCTCTGCCTTTTCTAAAACCAGCTTGAACATCTGGAAGTTCATGGTTCACATATTGCTAAAGCCTGGCTTGGAGAATTTTGAGCATTACTTTACTAGCGTGTGAGATGAGTGCAACTGTGTGGTAGTTCGAGCATTCTTTGGCATTGCCTTTCTTTGGGGTTGGAATGAAAACTGACCTTTTCCAGTCCTGTGGCCACTGCTGAGTTTTCCAAATGTGCTGGCATATGAGTGCAGCACTTTCACAGCATCATCTTTCAGGATTTGAAATAGCTCAACTGGAATTCCATCACCTCCACTAGCTTTGTTTGTAGTGATACTTTCTAAGGCCCACTTGACTTCACATTCCAGGATGTCTGGCTCTAGGTGAGTGATCACACCATCATGATTATCTGGGTCGTGAAGCTCTTTTTTGTACAGTTCCTCTGTGTATTCTTGCCACCTCTTCTTAATATCTTCTGCTTCTGTTAGGTTCATACCATTTCTGTCATTTATGTTTACTAATATAAATAGTAAACATAAAATAAGGCATAGAATTAGCATAGAATTGGTATAAGGTTAAGACTCTACGGGTTGCAAGGAACATTCATGACACAAACCACATTATCTAACCACTGAGAAATTAGGTTAGAAATCAATTTTTAAAAGGATTAACTTTTTATTGCAAAATAGAAAAGTGCTTCAAAGTGCTTACACAGGTGAAATTAAAAAAATCATAACTGAAATTTTAAAATACTTATTAATGAACAAAAATGATAATATAATACAACATATCTTGTGGATCTTAGATGGAAATGTTTAGCCTTAAGGCTTAAATTAGAAAAAGAGGGGTTGACTAATAATTCGCTGGGCATCTGATGTAAAAAATCCCATCATTGAATCCACAGGAGCCCCATCACCAAGGTAGATTCCCCCCCATCACTCAACTCAGAATAGCCAACCAAACCGTTTCCAAATCACCCCTGACCGGCGCTAACCTGTAACCCCTGACAGCTCCTTTGCTTCCAAGTTCCAACCTCTAACACCCTGGTGTCTAGTGGAGAGGCAGGGTAAGTCGAAAGCTCATGCTCAAGAGCACTTGGGAAGCCATGTTCCCCAGTCAACAGGCCGCTTTCATGCAGAGTCCATTAAAGTTCCTTTACCCTTTGCAGATTTGCTGGGCTTCTAATATGGCTACATTCAAGTGTCATTGCTTCTTAGGGACCGCCATCATGGAAGGGTGTCCTTGCACTACAGTGGAAGAAGCTGTTGCCTCCTGTCTCGCCCAGCAGGCCAGGGGTGCTGCCCTGGGAGAAGGTAGCCAGCCCTTATTTGAGTAGACTTCCTGGTTCAGGAAGGTCTTTGGGGTTAGGCTCTGAGGGGCTGCTAAAGGCAATTCACGGGTGAGAGGGGCACCATTACTAATGAAAAGAGTAAGAATAACCCAGAATAAGTCCAGGAGATACTGTTATAGCAGAAATTGATTAAAGCTGCCTCCAATATGCTAGGTCTTATCCTTTTAAGCCCACTCAGCCATTTTCTCGAAAAAGTTTCTCTTTTTCACTTAATTACATTTTTGAAAATGATTATTTCTAACCAGAGCTGTACATTGCACGTGGTGTTTGCTTCTCTGGGAAAGCACTCCCTAACACTCCCTTCTTTTGTAAGCATTCTTTATTCCAGAAAGAAAGTCACAGTGTGATATCTTCAAGGTCTGCCAAAACCCACCCAAGACTGCCTGACACCAACTTTGACCATGTAGAAGTTTTCCAAGAGGAAAGAATGCAAGCTTGCATCTGGCCTACTCCTTACCTGCAACACTCCCTTCCCCTCCTGAACTATAAGACCCCCTTTCTATTTTTCCCAAGGGAGGGCACAGTCTTGAGGCACTAGGCTACTGTGGCCTCCTTTGCCTGGCAAAGCAATAAAAGCTACTCTTTTCTATTTCACTCAAAAGTCTGTCTTTGCACTTCTATTTGGCATTGGAGAACATGATAGCTTATGGTGAACGGTGTCAGATTCTTGATCTCCAGAGAAGATTTAGCTTCGGGACCAGGGACCATGCTTGATCACTCAAGAACTTCTGTGTAGCAGAGTTTTATTAAAGTATGAAAAGGGACGGAGAAAGCTTCTGACATAGACATCAGAAGGGGGACAGAGTGCCCCCCCTCTAGTGTTAGCAAGGGAGTTACATAATTTTAAAATTAGTTATTACAATAAATCAAAAGAATCTCTCCAGGTTCTAAAGATCTCACTAGACCCACTCCCATAATTTACATTTTAAGATAACAGGATTGGCCAGAAGGTTTTCAGGAAGGAGAAACTGTCCTCAAGCAGGATACATTGTTATAAAATCCTTAGTACAGACTGTGAACTGAATTGTTTGTTGTGTAATCATCAGTTCTGGGCTTAAAGAAAAAAACGTTTTATGTAACTAAGGAATATAGAGAAAGAAAAAAAAAAGGTGTTTGTCTTTTCCTCCTCCTTGAGAATTCCAGACCCCTATCACCACTTTGAGAGCCCCACGCCCCTTTCTCCTCCTTGGGGACCCCGGACTTCTTATCAACCTACCTAGGAATTGACCCTCTCTTTCCCCTTTTTCTTTTAGGAGAATTATGTTGCCAAGGGAAAGGGGCATCATTTTCATTCCATAACTACTTCTTGCTGTTGAGGGGCACAGTTCCTAAATTGCTGAGGCAACATATTCTCCTAACCCTCATATTGAGGGTCTCTGATCCAGGGGCTCCAAGTTGGAGGAGGTTGTGGCACTGGTAGGAGCCTGGACAATCATTTGCAACTTAAAAGCTTTCAAACAGTTAGAAACAAATCCAGTTACACAGTTACAGATGCAGGGAACAAACAGTAAAAACAGAACAATTAGAATTATTACGATTAAGATTGTGTTCCACCATGGGGAGCTAGTTAACATTTCCCAAAGTGAGGTGACTGAGGCCTCAGGAGAATCCATAGCCTGAATCATCTTGTTCATGTGTTTAGTAAAGTGAGTAACATTAGTACTCATATCTGGTATATATGTACAACATTGGGTATGAATAATGGCACAAGTTCCTCCTTGTGCAGCCATTAGAATATCTAAGGCCAATCTGTTTTGTAAAACCACCTTTCTAATTTTTATTTGTTCAGTATTAAGGGCTGAAAGTTAGTCAAAGCATCAACTCGTAGCATAACATCTGATGTGTAGTTCCCAGAGAGGAAACGAATGTTGTAGCCAGATAATCATACCAGTGAAATACAGATCTTGCCCAACGAGTTTTAAGGTGTGGCAGATTAGTAGGCTTATCTGAAAACTCTGAAGCCATGAGTAAAAGTTAGACCTAGGGTGCATCTTCCTATCCAGCCAGGGGAAAGCCACACCCATAGGTAAGAGCCACATATCCAATAGGTCCCATTTGGAGTAAACCTGTGTGACTGAGGGATCCAATCCCAATCAGTTCCTGGCCAGGCAAAAGGAGGACCTAAGCTGGGCTTCCCTGGTGGCTCAGAGGTTAAAGCGTCTGCCTGCAATGCGGGAGCCCTGGGTCTGATCCCTGGGTCGGGAAGATCCCCTGGAGAAGGAAATGGCAACCCACTCCAGTATTCTTGCCTGGAGAATCCCATGGACGGAGGAGCCTGGAGGGCTACAGTCCACGGGGTCCCAAAGAGTTGGACATGACTGAGCAACTTCACTTTCACTTTCAAGCTGGGATTGGAAAACACAGGAATGATTGTACTGTATATTTCTTGAGGCAAAAACCCCAGTTGTTTCCAATCATTATAAGTAAGTTGTCAGCTAACTTCTGGGGATGGCTCTATTTTTTCCCCAGCATATGGGAGCATTAGATAGTAGGCGTCCCTTTTTAGGAGTTAGCCATATGACCTCATCCCATATTTGATAAACATCAGGTAGAAAACCACCAGATCTAGACCCATTTACCTTCTTATGTGCAGTAAAATAGTCTAAACCAAGTTAAAACATAATCAAAATTAAAAGTTACATTATGTCCATTGTTACATCAGTCCATCTTAGGATTGTTAGATGTCATCTGATCAAGAAGAGATGTCACATATGATTGTTGTTGGTCAAAGTATTCTCAGAGTTGAAGAAAGTCCTTTCCTTGAAGTGGAGAAACCCACCATGGGAAGTCTTCAACTGATGAGGAGGGGAGTGCTCGGCAGACCCACCAGTTAGATCAATTGTGGAATGCAACGTAGTGATGAGTCCAGGACAGGAAGGCACTGTCTTGAAAGTCAAATGGCAGACTCAGGACTTTTGGAGTCAGCAGAAGCAAGCCCACCTAGATTCTCAGGCCCATCTTGGTTCCTGGCTCAAACGGTGGCTTGTTTGACTCAAAGGCTGGGTCAGGAGTCAACCTCCTGGTAATGTGTGTTGAAAAGCTAAAAGCTGAGTCACATAGTTTATTTTAAGGCTTCAGGATCTATCGTGATATCTGTGCACAAAAACAGTCTGTCATAGAGACAGTCCCTTTTTCTTAGGGGCAGTTTGAGCCCTCATTAAAGCTACGGGTAAAACTTTAAACCAATTGTCTTGTGTTTCCTGAGTTAGCTTTGTTAGGGACCAAATGACGGTCTCTAGGACCTGAGTCATGTTTACCAGAAAGAGACAGGATACGCCCTCATCCTGCCTGGCCAATCATGTAACGCCAGCTACTCCTGTAACTGAGACAAAGAACTGCCTGTATATAAGCTGCCATACTCCTTTGTTCGGGGCTCTTGTCAGATTCCCTTGTGTGGGATGAGACTTGGGCCCTAGCGTGCTAGGAATAAACAAACTCCCTTCTTGCGTTTGCAATACTGTGGTGGACTTGCTCTCTCGGTCGGTTCGGAGATATGGGCTCGGAGCATAACATCTGGGGGCTCGTCCGGGATCTCCGTCCTGCCAGGGAGGACAACTCTCCTGGTAGAAGGGGGTAACCTCGTTAGGAGATAAGAGCTCTGAGCACTGGTGCTAACGTTGCAGAAGCCCAGATTAAGTCCGAGGCCCGGTATCGTACTGGGGAGGCATCTGGCTGTAAAGTGCAGAGGCAAGTCAGCGTAAGGCCGGGGCCTGGTTTCGTGCTAGGGAGGCAGCTGGCTCTGGTTACTGGATTAAGTCAGCGTAAGGCCGGGGCCTAGTTTCGTGCTGGGGAGGCAGCTGGCTCTGGTTACTGGATTAAGTCAGCGTAAGGCCGGGGCCCAGTTTTGTGCTGGGGAGGCGGCTGGCTCTGTGAACATCCTGCAGGTAAGATTGAGTGCATTGTCGGTGGCCACCTTGCGTTTGTTATCTGTTTGTCTATTTGTGGTGTCTGCGTTGCTCTTTGTGTGCTCGGTTGGCTCCCAGTGTACTTTTCTGTGATCATGGGACAAACAACTTCTACTCCTTTATCTCTTATGATTAACCACTTCTCTGATTTCAAGTCTAGAGCACAGAATCTATCATTGCTGGTGAAAAAAAGCAAGTTAGTAACTTTTTGTTCTGCCGAGTGGCCTGCTTTTGATGTCAGCTGGCCACAAGAAGGCACCTTCAGCCTGCCTACTATTCAAGCGGTCAGAGAGAAGGTGCTCACCCCCTACCCTTCAGGACACCCAGCCAGACCAAACTCCATACATTTTGGTCTGACAGGACCTGGTGGAAAACCCCCTGGCCTGGCTAAAACCTTTTGTTTTTCAGCCCCTCACTTCCCTTCCCTCTTCCCCGCCCTTGCTTCCACAGGTTCCACAAGTTTCATCTGGAGAAGCCAAAAAGAGAACCAAGCCTTCAGCTCCTCCCAGAAAAAGGGGCCCCGCCTAGGGAACTCGGAAAAAGGCAAAAAAAAGAAAAAATGGCCGGCGTAGCAGAAGAAGACCCGGAGGTTCCCTCCTCCACCATTCATGTGTTTCCGGTCCGGGCGGGGCCAGCCAGAGAGGGTGGAGAACGGACATATCAGTATTGGCCCTTCTCCACTAGTGATTTGTACAATTAAAAAACCCAGACTCCCTCCTTCTCTGAAAAACCGCAGGGTCTTATTGATCTTTTAGAGTCTATCCTGTTTACTCACAATCCCACTTGGGATGATTGTCAGCAACTGTTACAGGTACTTTTTACTACAGAGGAGCACGAACGGATCCTGTCAGAAGCCTGGAAAAATGTGCCAGGGGTGGATGGGAGGCCCACAATACAGCCTAACCTCATTGAGGAGGGGTTCCCCTTGGTGCGACCCAACTGGGACTTCAGACGCGCTGAAGGTAAGGAGTGTCTCTGAGTGTACCGTCAGACTCTCATGGCTGGCCTTAGAGGGGCCGCCAGAAAGCCAACTAATTTGGCCAAAATAAATCCAGTGAGACAACAGCCAAATGAGAGTCCAGCAGCCTTCCTGGAAAGGATAATAAAAGCTTTTAGACAGTATACTCCTATGGACCCACAGGCAGATGAGTCACGAGCGGCAGTTATGTTAGCATTTGTAAATCAAGCAGCCCCCGATATTAGAAAAAGTTACAAAAGATAGAGAGGTTAAATGAACAATCCTTGCAAGATCTAGTGAGGGCAGCCGAGAGAGTTTTTAATCATAAAGAGACCCCAGAAGAGAGAGAGGACCGCATTAAAAGAAAAAAAAGAAAATTTAGAGCTAAAAAAAAAACCGTAAAAATCAAAAAGAGCTGGCCCAGATATTTTTTGCTGGGTTTGAAAACAAAAACAGGTTCCAGAAAGAAAAAAAATTTGACTCAAAAACTGAAGAAAAAATGACAAGGCGTAAGCTTGAGAAAAACCAATGTACGTTTTGTAAAGAGTTTGGACATTGGAAAGATAAATGCCCCAAGAAAAATCTAAAAAAGGGGCCCAAGAACCCCAAGAACGAGACTCCCTCTCCAGACAGTCATATCCTCTATGCGGGTGAGGATAGCGACTAGGGGGGTCAGGGCTCGAAGCCCCTCCCTGAGTCCTGGGTAACTATAAATGTGGAGGGGAAACCGGTTGGCTTCATGGTGGACACAGGAGCCCAATACTCAGTCTTAAACCAAAAAGATGGACCCATGTCTAAAAAAAGTAGCTGGGTGCAGGGAGCAACCGGGACTAAACGATATAGATGGACTACAAAACGGCATGTGAACTTGGGGGCCCACCAGGTAACCCATTCTTTTCTGGTGATACCTGAGTGTCCAGCGCCCTTGTTGGGAAGAGATTTACTGTCTAAAGTAAATGCCCAAATTCATTTCGACCACGGACAAGTGTCGGTTTTAGATGGGACCGGGCATCCTCTTCAGGACCTGTGTCTGGCATTAAAAGATAAATACAGACTCTACTTGCCAGAGGCCCCAGCGACAATAAGCCCCGAAGTACAACCATGGGTTCAAAGATACCCTCAGGCCTGGGCTAAAACAGCAGAAATGGGACTGGCCAAACAGAGGCCCCCTATCATTGTGGAACTGAAAGCCAGTGCTTCCCCGGTGAGGGTACGACAGTATCCCATGAGTCAAGAGGCTTGACAAGGAATTGCTCCTCATATACAACGCCTCATAGACGCTGGGGTCCTGAAAAGGTGCCGGTCCCCATGGAACACTCCCCTGTTGCCTGTGAAAAAGCCTGGGGGAACTGATTTTAGACTGGTTCAAGATCTATGAAAAGTCAACAAACGGGTAAATGATATTCATCCTATGGTTCCTAACCCTTATACATTGCTAAGCAACTTGCCTCCAAACTACATTTGGTACACTGTTTTAGATTTAAAAGATGCCTTTTTCAGTTTGCCTCTTGCCCCCGCAAGCCAAGAGATCTTTGCCTTCAAATGGCAGGAAGACGGTAGTCAGACCCCTGTGCAGCTGACATGGACTCGCTTACCACAGGGTTTCAAAAACTCACCCACGTTATTTAATGAGGCCCTGGACGAAGACCTCCATGAGTATCGGGTTGAACACCCTACCATTGTTTTATTACAATATGTTGATGACCTTATGCTGGTGGCGGCTACAGAGAAAGAGTGCCAAGAGGCAACAGGTGACCTTCTCCAAACCTTGGGGACTTTAGGTTACAGGGCCAGTGCCAAAAAGGCCCAGATTGCCAAGCAAGAGGTCACATACCTCGGTTATAAGATAAAACAGGGCCAGAGGTGGCTAACACAGGCTATAAAAAAAACCATCCTCCAGATCCCTGAGCCGGCTAACCCTAGACAAGTGAGAGAATTTCTGGGAACTGTGGGATATTGCCGATTATGGATCTTGGGGTTTGCAAAAAAGGCCAGGCCCCTATATGAAGGGACCAAAGAAAACAAGGACTGGAAATAGACTGAGCCAATAAAAGAGGACTTCCAAGAGCTCAGGCGAGCCTTGCTAGAAGCTCCTGCCCTTGCCCTCCCTGATCCATCTAAGCCTTTCCAATTATTTGTAGATGAAAAGCGGGGGATAAAAAAAGGGGTACTAACAGAGATGGGGACCATGGAAGCGACCTGTAGCTTACCTTTCCAAGGGACTGGACCCAGTGGCAGCCAGATGGCCACCTTGCCTCCGTATCATCACGGCCACCACGCTATTAGTCCACGATGCTGATAAACTGACTTATGGACAGAGACTCTTGGTCTACACTCCTCATGCCATAGAGAGAGTTTTAAAGCACCCCCCAGGTAAATGGATTTCTAATGCCCGCTTGACACACTACCAGGCCTTGCTACTTGACACCCCACGGATTCATTTCCAAATGCCCTGCACTCTAAATCCGGCCACTCTTTTGCCCAATCCAGAAAAAAATAGCCCCCTCCATGATTGTGATGAGATACTGGCCGGGGTAACAGCAATGCAAAAAGACTTAACCGATACTCCACTGGATAACAGCTAAAATGGTTCACAGATGGCAGCAGTTATATAAAAGATGGACAGAGACGGGCGGGAGCCGCAGTAGTAGATGACTCTGGACAGATGATATGGGCAGAGGCCCTTCCCCCGGATACCTCAGCACAAAAGGCAGAGTTAATTGCCCTGATTCAAGCATTAGAGAGAGCCAAAGGAAAAAAAAAATAACTATTTTCACTGACAGTCGCTATGCTTTTGGCATGGTACACATCCAGGGCCCAATATATTGAGAACGGGGGTTTTTGACAGCTAAAAAAATAAAAATAAAAACTTGCCTAAAATCTGTAGACTTTTAGAGGCTGTACAGATGCCTCAGGCTGTGTCAATAGTACACGTACCTGGACATCAGAAGGGTGACAGCCCCACGGCACGAGGAAATCGTGCCACAGACCTGGCAGCTCAAAAAGTAGCTGATGAAGATTTCATCACCCCTGTGTTGGCGATTGGACTTCCACCTCCAGGTATGGGAACTCTGCCCCCAACCCCTGAGTATTCATCCACAGACTTTACTTGGATCCAAAAACACACCAACCTTCAAAAAGATAAAGATGGATGGTACCGAGACTCAGACGGCTACTTGATACTCCCTGCTCAGTTGGGACGGCAACTATGTGAGCATTTGCACTTGTCTACTCATCTGAGAAAAAAAAAAAAGACTCTGATGCTCTTTCAAACTGCGCACCTGCGATTTCCCCAGCACCAGACAACTGTAAAGAACATAGTGCATGCTTGTAAGGCGTGTCAACAGATGAGGCCAGGAAAAGGACAACATGCAGGACTGAGGTATCAGGGAGAAGGACCAGGGCAACACTGGGAAATAGATTTCACCGAGGTAAGGCCAGGCAAGTATGGTTACCGGTACTTGTTAGTGTTGGTGGATACCTTCTCAGGGTGGGTGGAGGCTTTTCCTGCAAAGGAAAAAACCGCGATGATAGTGAAAAAAAAAAAAAAAAGTTCCCAGGTTTGGCCTGCCAGTGACCATCGGCTCTGATAATAGACCTGCTTTTGTGAGTCAAATAGTTCAGAGCCTTGCCCTAGCCCTGGAGACTAAATAAAAATTACATTGTAAATACAGTCCACAGAGCTCAGGGCAAGTAAAAAAATAAATCGGACTCTAAAAAACTTTAACTAAATTGGCTATAGAGACTGGCGGGGACTGGGTGACCCTCCTTCCCTTCGCCCTCTTCCGTGCTCGTAATACTCCTTATCAACTTAATCTGACCCCATTTGAAATTCTGTATGGGAGACCTCCCCCTGTATGTCCAATATTTTAAAAAAAGAAACTACCGCCTCCCACGTTGGGGCAATTCCAAGAGGCCTTGATGGCCTTAAGCAAGGTGCACTCTTGTGTCTGAAAACTGCTCCGAAAAATACATGTGGGTCAAAATAAGGGAACTATTCCCTCACATGACATTGGCCCAGGAGACTGGGTATGGGTCAAAAAGCACCAAACCAAAGCACTAAAACCCAAATAAAAGGGTCCTTATGTTGTTCTTCTTACCACCCCAACTGCCCTAAAGGTCAACGGTATTGGGCTTTGGGTGCATTGCAACCACGTACGCCCAGCTGCTTCAGCAGAGTAGGAAGACGCTAAAAAAAAATGAAAAGCATCTCTGCACCCGTCCAACCCCCTGAGGCTAAAGCTTCGAAGGCGCCAACAGGACCAGGACAACTCGGCTGGGCCATCTTGTGGATGACCCAGTTACTCTGCTCCGGAGTTGCCAGTGTGAACCCGCATCAACCCGTCAAAATCACCTGAAAGCTGCAAAATGGACTAACACGAGAGGTGCTAAACTCCACTACCGCAATACATCCACCAAACACACGGTGGCCAGACTTGTACTTTGACCTTAAGCCGATGGTAAATGTGCCTTGGGCTAGGGGTTATCTCCGAGAACAAGGGTTCTGGGCATGCCCGGGGGCACAAGACTCATTGTAAAACTTGGGATTGTGTTACTTCTAATGATGGACCTCGGCGCTGGAAAGTAAAAAATCGAGATTTACTTAATTTTTCATTCGCCAAGCCCCTCCCTAGGGTCCTCAGAGATCCAACTTTTAGCTGTAAAAGTTGCAATTATGCACAAGTCAGAATAAGTTTCAATCCAGAAAAAAGCAAACAGGAGGGGATTAGATCTGCTCTTTCTGCAACAAGGGGGACTCTGTGCTGCCCTAGGAGAAGAGTGCTGTTTCTATGCAGATCATACAGGAATAGTTTAAAAATCTATGGCCAAAGTGAAAAAAGGACTAGCCCAACGTAAACGAAAATGTGAGGCTCAACAGGGATGGTTTGAATCTTGGTTTCAACAATCCCCTTGGCTGACTACCTTAATTTCCACCTTGCTAGGACCCCTGCTAGTACTTTTACTAATGCTTACCTTCGGCCCATGTATTATCAATAGACTTGTAGCCTTTGTAAAAAAATGCATAAATACAGTACAGCTGTTTGTGCTTCGACAACAATATCAAACTGTGTCTCAGGACCGAGAGGAAGATTCCTCTATATGATCTAAGGACAGGGGGGAATGTTAGGGACCAAACGACGGTCTCTAGGACCTGAGTCATGTTTACCAGAAAGAGACAGGATATGCGCTCATCCTGCATGGCCAATCATGTAACGCCAGCTACTCCTGTAACTGAGACAAAGAACTGCCTGTATATAAGCCGCCATACTCCTTTGTTCGGGGCTCTTGTCAGATTCCCTTGTGTGGGATGAGACTTGGGCCCTAGCGTGCTAGGAATAAACAAACTCCCTTCTTGCGTTTGCAATACTGTGGTGGACTTGCTCTCTCGGTCGGTTCGGAGATACGGGCTCAGAGCATAACAGTTTATGCAGATGTCTCTCAATAATGCCATCAGCTTTTTTCTATCCTTCCCGAAGATTAGGGTCTCCCAGGAACAGTGTAAGTGATATTCTATTCCAAGAGCTTTCAACACCCCTTGAGTTACAGCAGCTTTAAAGGTGGAGCATTGTTGCTCTGAACTTTAGAGTTTAAGATCCCAGTTACATCATGAGGAGTCAGTACAGTAAGATTTTGTCCATTCATTAACCTCCGGCTTTAGTGGATACTACTTTTGATGTAAAAATAGGTGAGGGTCATTGAGCTTGATAAAGACAGGAACAGCATTTTGTGCGCGACCCACCGTTTTTTCCGTCAGTTCACACTCTAGTATTTACAGTTTGATCCATTAAAAAGAGCTGGTTCTATCTCCATGAAAATACAGGCCTGGACCTTGTTCAGTATATCCCTCTCCAGAAGGGGTGAGGGAGACTCTGGCACGATTAGAAAACAGCACAGAGTCCCAGTTGCCACTTAAAGGATGACTGACATAATATTTGGCTCATCCAGACAGTCCCATTATGGTAGTGGATTGGGTGGAAAGCAGGCCAGGGGCTTCAGTGAGCACAGAGAAAGTTGTCCCAGTGTCTAAAAGAAATCAACTGATTGACCCCCCACAGTTATTAATACCCAGGGTTCCTCAGGTGTAATTAGGATGGTAGCTTGTATGGGGACCCCCGGGCACCTTCAGTCCAGATTGTCTTGAGAGTCCGACCCCTGGGGCCTACACCTCGGAGGGCAGTCTATTCTCTAGTATGGTCCTTTGTAGACCAGACCTGGAGCCAGGGGCGGGTTAGATGCCTGAGGGCAATCCCGCTTGAGACGCCCCTCCTTTCCACAGTAATAACAAGTCTTTCCCTTTTCACCTGGGTTCCTCTGGGCATATTTCTTCAGGTTGTTTCAGAGCAGATCTAACAGCCATTGTTGGGGCTTCAGTCTTTTGCCTGGTTCTTTTTTGCCTCTTATTTCCCCCCTTATATTCTCTACCATAATATACCGTCTGAGCCAGTGGTAACAGTTTTTCTAAAGACTGATTTGGTCCAAACACCTGTTTTTGTAACTTACAGCAGATATCTGGAGCTGACTGAGTGAGAAATCTATCTTTTAAGATCATTCCTCCTTCTGCACTTTCAAGACTGACATCAGTAAACTTGTGGAGAGCCTCCCATAGTCTAAACTAAGAGTTTATCAGGAGTTTCCTTCTCTCCCTGGTCTATGTCAGCTAACTTAGCATAGTTTAAAGTCTTAGCATGTATTCACTTGAGTTCTTCAAGAATACATCTGGCAAAGTGACTGTCATAAGAACTGCTTGGCTCCTAGTAGGAAGGAGGGCTATTTTATGTTCCCTCTTTCCCCTTGTCTCACGTTCAAGCCATTCATCTCCAAAAGTAGTGGACTGTGTTAGTTGCTCAGTCGTGTCCAACTCTTTGCAACCCCACTAACTGTAGCCCACCAGGCTTTTCTATCCAAGGAATTCTCCAGGCAGGAATACTGGAGTGGATTGCCATTCCCTTCTCCAGAGGAACTTCCCAACCCAGGTATCGAACCCTGGTCTCCTGCCTCAAAGGCAGATTAATTACCATTTGAACTACAGGGAAGTCTCAGCTTCCCCCAAAACTCGAGTTCTCAAGTCAGGAGTCAGCGTCTGTCCCAAGACATACATCTCTCCAAGTAAGCTCATAAAGTGAAGTTAGTCCCGTAAAGGCTTCTATGTACTTTTTGGATCTGCTCGATAGTCTTGACTGCAATTGGTACTGTTGGAATTTCTACCAAGACAGAAGCAACCCCTCCTGGAAGGGTGCCCTGACTCTCAGCCTGTCCAGCTGGGAGCCCCAGATACAGGGGCAAAGTAAGAGAACAGGAGGCAGCTGAAGGTTTCACACCCAAATCTGCACCCTTAGGACACAAGTCTGGCATGTCTCATAGAGAGATAAAGAATAGCACATATGGCACTTCTACCCATTTCTCTTGTTTCCTACAGAACTGGTCTAGTTGTAAAACAGTAATAATTGAGATTCTTCAACAGGTCAGCGTTCCTGCTCAGTGGTGGTGGTTTACTTGTTAAGTTGTATCTGACTCTTTGCTACCCCATGAAATGTAGCCTGCCAGGCTCCTCTGTCCATGGGGTTCCCCAGCAAGAATACTGGAGTAGGTTGCCATTTCCTGCTCCAGGGGACCTTTCTAACCCAAGGATCAAACCCAGGTCTCCCACATTGCAGGTGGTCTCCTGCAGTGTAGGCAGATTTTTGACCAGCTGAGCCACCAGGAAACCCTGCTCAGTAAATACTGCAAAATATTTTTCACCTACTAAAGGAAGGCATGCAAGACAAGACTGATCAGAAGACTGGATATTACTCCTTACGTGTGTGTGTGTGTGTGTGTGTGTGTGTGTGTGTGTGTGTGTGTGTACCCAGTCACTCAGTTGTGTCTGACTCTTTGTGACCCCATGGACTGTAGCCCACCATGTTCCTCTGTCCGTGGGATTCTCCAGGCAAGAATACTAGGGTGGGTTGCCATTTCCTCCTCCAGGGGATCTTCCTGACCCAGGGATTGAACCTGAGTCTCCTCCATCTCCTGCACTGCAGGTGGATTCTTTACCACTGAGTCATTGGATAAGCCCACTCCTTGTATCTACTGTAGGTAACGAAAAGGTACTCATTGTTACATCCTTAGCTGCAGATGTGAAAATATTCTGACCTTGCATTCTTCCTCATTTTCAACTAGATGCCCACATACTTGTGACGATTTGAGACTGGCCTGCTCCAGAATGCAGGGCAGCCAGTGGTAGAGTTTAAGAGGAGACTGCTTTTCCTATTTAAAGTGGCAGTTCTCCAGCACTTTCAATTCACATCACTCTGTCCTATCCAACGCTCTTTAGAAGTTATCACCTTTTAACAACGTTTATTGCCTTTCTTCTTCACCAGAATGCCAGGTCCAGGAAGTTAGGGGTTTGGGGGTTGCTTTGTTCAACCAAACATTAAGTATCAAGAGCAGTGACTGGTGATCAATAGATTATTGTTGAATGAATAAATAGGGTCTTATATACTCAGAAGTTCTCCATCTCTAGTATTTTCTGCATTACTCTACAAAATCAATATTATAACTAGTCCTGTCATCCAAGATGCTTGCAGAGTCTTTAAGAGGGAATGATTAATCTTTTAACAAAATGAATACAGCACATATATGTTTTGCTGCTCTCTACATGTGTGGTAAGGATACTAAAAATAAAGCAGCTGAATACATATGTGAGAAGCAGAAATCACTGCAGTATCAGCATGAACAGAAATGAGCAAACAGGAAATGAATAAGATAAATTCCAATAAAAAGGAAGGCTATGAAAAAAACAAATGCATAGTGAGGAGTTAGAGAGTTGTGGGATAGGTCAGGGAAGAAAAACATCTGAGGAAAACACATCTGAGTGATAATATCTTATATGTGGATTTTAAAAACATGGTACAAATTGTAAGAAACACTGCGGGAAGAAGGAGCCACCCCTATGGACCATTGATCAGGGCCTTTTATTGGATGGTCGCTCTCGGGCAGAACTCCCGGGGGCGGGTAAGCAAGGGAGCTAGGGGGCGGTCTGCGAAGCAAAGGGAGTCTGCGGGGGTGAAAGGAGTCTGCAGAGTCTGTGAGGGTGGGGAAGGGTTTTATAGTCCGGGCCGGGCCTCCCATATAAGGAAGAAAACGCGGGCTCAGCGGTGATTGGTGTCCAAGGGCTCCCTGTCGGTTCCTGATTGGACGGCGAGGGCTTCATGTCGGCTCCTGATTGGTCGGCTTGGTTGCCGGGCCGTCTCTGGGGCGTGTCTGCAGCGCCCTCTGCTGGGACATGTCCTGACATGCCTCAATACGCCTGACCTCGCCCTGAACCTTTCATCCTGACCTCGCCCTGACCTTTCATCCTGACCTCGCCCTGAACCTTTCATCCTGACCTTGCCCTGACCTTTCATCCTGACCTCGCCCTGAACCTTTCATCCTGACCTCGCCCTGACCTTACACAAATGAACTTATTTACAGAACGGAAATAAACTCATAGATGTAGAAAACAAATTTATGGTTTCCAAAGGCAGGTGGGGAAAGAGGGTTAAATCGGAAGTTTGAGATTAAATTATACACAATGCTATAAGTAAAATAAAGAACAAAGTTCTAGTATATTAATCAGGAAAATTAAACTGTTAGATGGTGAGATGGACAGGGAAGCCTGGCGTGCTGCAGTCTATGGGGTAGTAAAGACTTGGACACGACTTGGCAACTGAACAACGACAAACCATTAGATAAATAAGTGAGTGAGTGAAGTTGCTCAGTCGTGTCTGACTCTTTGCGACCCCATGGACTGTAGCCTACCAGGCTCCTCTGTCCATGGAATTTTCCAGGCAATAGTACTGGAGTGGATTGCCATTTCCTTCTCCAGGGGATCTTCCCAACCCAGGGATTGAACCCTGGTCTCCCGCATTGTAGACAGACGCCTTACCATCTGAGCCAAATATCTAAATATAAAAAGAGAAAGTCTGCATGGAGAAAAGTACAGTCTTGTCCTTGAATGGGTTAAGAAAATCTTTGGCCCCAGCCCAGAGACGCCACCCAGTGGTGGGATGATCAAGAAGGCAGGTGCTCCATGGCCTTGACACCTTCTGTGGCCTCTGTTAAAGGTGCTCTGCCTCCAAGGCTCACCCCGGCACACCACTCATGCATCTGCTCAAATGTCTTTTTTTTCTTTTTTAAAAAATTATTGAAATACAGTTGATTAGCAATGTTGTGTTAGTTTCAAGTGCACAGTAAAGTGATTCAGTTATACCGTCATTATTTTTACATTCTCTTCCATTGTAAGTTATTACAAGATGCAGGGATGGTGGTTCCACTACATCCTCATTCAACGTGCCTATTTGTCACATTGTGCAGAAGACAAATGGATCTTGAAGAAGGACAGTGGATTATCGTAAACTTAACCAGGTAGTGTTTCCAACAGCAGCTGCTACACCAGATACAGTTTTGTCGCTTGAGCAAATGAACACATCCTTTGATACTCGGCATGTAGATACTTACCTGGTAAATGCCTTTTTTAAAATCAGTGCTGTTAGTAAAGACCAGCAAAAGCCGTTTTCTTTCCATTGGCAAGGCCAGCTATATACCTTCACTGTCCTACCTCAGAGGTAGATCAACTCTCCAGTCCTATGTCATAATTTAGTTTGTGGGGATTTTAGTCAACTTTCCCTTCCACAAGACATCACATCACATGTCTTCATGCTCAGTCACTTTAATCATGTCTGGCTCTTTGTGACACTGTGGACTATAGCCTGCCAGGCTCCTCTGTCCATGGGATTCTCTAGGTAAGAATATTGGAGTGGGTTGCTGTGACCTCCTCCAGGGGATCTTCCCAACCCAGGGATCGAACCCATGTCCCTGACATCTCTTGCATTGGCAGGCAGGTTCTTTACCACCGGTGCCACCTGGGAACCCCACATTAGTCCATTACATGGATATTATGCTGATTAGACCTAATGGACAAGAGTGACCAACTATTCTAGACTTGTGGATAAGATATTTGTGTGTCAGAAGACAGGAAATGAATCTGAAAAAAAAATTTAGGGGCCTTCTATCTCAGTGAGATTACTAGGGGTCCAGTGGTAGGGGGCTTGTTGAGATACTCCTTCTAACCTCTTGAAGAATAAGTTTTGCATCTGGCTCTTCCATAAGCGAAAAGGAGGGACAACGCCTAGAGCCTCTTTGGACATCAGAGGCAACACAGTCCTCACCTGGATGAGCTGCTGCTGCTGCTAAGTCACTTCAGTCATGTCCGACTCTGTGCGACCCCATAGACGGCAGCCCACCAGGCTCCCCCATCCCTGGGATTCTCCAGGCAAGAACACTGGAGTGGGTTGCCATTTCCTTCGAAAAGTGAAAGTGAAGTCGCTCAGTCGTGTCCGACCCTTCGCGACCCCATGGACTGCAACCTACCAGGCTCCTCCGCCCATGGGATTTTCCAGGCAAGAGTACTGGAGTGGGAGTTGCCATTGCCTTCTCCACTGGATGAGCTACTCTGGCCTATTTACCAGGTGATTCAAAATTAATGGCTACCAAAGTGGGAGGGCTTCCCTTGTGGCTCAGCTGGTAAAGAATCTGCCTGCAATGCAGGAGACATGGGTTCAATCCCTGGGTTGGGGAGATCCCCTGGAGAAGGGAAAGGCTACCCACTCCAGTATTCTGGCCTACAGAATTCCATGGACTGTATATTCTGTAGGATCGCAAAGAGTAGGACACGACTGAGTGACTTTCACTTTCAAAGTGGGAGGGGTTAATTGGGAGTATGGGATTAACAGATGCACATCACCATACATAAAGTAGATAAACAACAGGCACCTACTATATAGCCCAGGGAACTATATTCAGTATCTTATAATAACCTATAATAGAAGAGAATGTAAAAATAATGATGGTATAACTGAATCACTTTACTGTGCACTTGAAACTAACACAACATTGCTAATCAACTGTATTTCAATAATTTTTTAAAAGAGAAAAAAAAAAGACATTCAAGCAGGTGCATGAGTGGTGTGCTGGGATGAGCCTTGGAGGCAGAGCACCTTTGGCAGGGGCCACAGTAAGTATCAAGGCCATGGAGCGCCTGCCTTGGCCAAAGATTTTCTTAGCCCATTCAAGGACAGGACTGTACTTTTCTCCATGCAGACTTTCTCTTTTTACATTTAGATATTTATCTAAGTTTGTTGTTGTTCAATCACCAAGTCGTGTCTGAGTCTTCACGACCCCATGGACTGCAGCGCATCCGACTTCCCTGTCCATCTCACCATGTAACAGTTTAATTTTCCAGATTAACTTAAACATTAAGTTAGTTTTAATAATATGATTAGCATGTATGCACCTACCACCCAAAAGAAAAGGTATGGCCTTAACAATAAATCCATCTAACCACGTGTCTCCCCAGTTCCTGGCCCTGCCTGTCCTCAACTGAGGTAAACATCATCCTAAATACCAAGTTCATCAATTTTTTATTTCCTTTTAATATAATTTTATCACAACTATACAAAATCCTAAATAATTCTTTTTAGTTTTATAAAAGTGTGTTATGCTTTTACTATTTTGGGAATCACAGTTGTGTTTTTTTTCCCCCCTTAAATTCATCCCTATTGTTGGGTACTGTTCTGGTGCATTCATTTTGACTCCATTCAGTTTTGTTTCCAGGTTTTGCTATCAAAACAAGATACCATGCATATTCTAGGTTTCATGTGCAAGTGGTTCTCTTAGATTTATTCCTAAGCATGGACAGGATAGATTGTGAGGTCTGTAAATATTCACTGTAGGAGGAAATGCCAACTATTTTCTGAAGTGGTCACACTGATTTATATTCCTTCAACAGGGCAAGAAGATCCTGTATTTATATATCCTCTCCAACAGTCTGTTTTGTCAGACATAATTTTTGCAAGTTGAATGGGTGTAAAATGTTATCTCATTATTTGTATTTCCCTGATCACTAATGACTTTGAACATCAGATGATTATTGGCTCCTTCTTTCTTCTCTGAAATAGTCTAACAGACTTAGCTTTTTAAAAACATAACCATAGTACTATTATGACACTGACATTAACAATACCAAACATGCTTCCACTGATTCCATTTCTTCTTTCATATATTCATTCAACAAACACCCAGACCAGGACTACAGGGGCAGAAAGAGAATCTGGGATAACCAGAGGCTCTAACCATCTAAGAAAGTAAAAATTAGCTAAGAATGTAAAAGTATGCCCTGCCATTCATAAGGCTGGGGGAACAGACACAGAAAAAGTCAGATGAAAATGAATAGGAAACATTATTTCTCTCAAGGATGTCCTGTATCTGTAATGCCATAAAGAACTCCTGCTTTGAGTGACTGCTGCTTTCTTACTCACTGAGAAACTTTGTTCTCTACAATCATAAAGAATCAAACTGTTTGATGTCAGTATAGATAAAACATCCCACTCTTGCTGAAGATTTTAAGTCACTTACACACAAAAGAGCAGCTAAGGTTTCCAACCCCAGTGCAGAGAGAGGGGGTATCTAGATAGAAAATTCCATATCTATCTTAACTTTATGGTTTCCAAGGAAACAGGATTCTGAGTTCACTTTATAGTCCACATACAGTCCGGTTTTGCTTTGAGTTTACCAAAACACTGCTTCATTCACATTTCATCTCAACTTCACCATTCCTCAGAATTTCGTAACTCAATTCTTTCTTTTGTTTAGTGAACCACACTATGGTTCCTCTGGTGTGTGGTTTCCCTCACTGACTGATAAATTTGTCAGACTACAGATTAATCCCAGATGTTCTTAGGCTAATTGGAATAGGACACCCTTATATTCCAGATTGTTAAACTGAGGCCCAGATGGAATGTCACTGGACTGAGAGCATCCAGCAAGTTCACACCTGAGCTCCTCCAAACACCTTCCTTACTTGAGGATTCAGAAGGGCCTACAGTGGGATACAGAGCCCTC
This sequence comes from Capra hircus, assembly GCF_001704415.2. Taxonomy (NCBI): domain Eukaryota; kingdom Metazoa; phylum Chordata; class Mammalia; order Artiodactyla; family Bovidae; genus Capra; species Capra hircus. The sequence goes on from NW_017193493.1 coordinate 38,029, forward strand.
TACCTCTGTCAGGAGGATTCCGAAGGAGATATTGGAAGTTGGGTTTTGAAAGATACGTAGGCATTCCCAGGAGAAGGGCAGCATGACTTCTTCATGTCCCCCAGTGACATCTCCCAGAGGGCAAGGACATCTCCAGGATTTCCTTACTGGAGGTGACAGGGGGCACCAAACTGGTAAAAGGGCAGAAGCGGTCTTGTCTTAAAGCTACATTTGCAAAGTAAGGGCACTATTACTATATATATTTTATTTTATGAAAAAAGAAAATTTTCCTAAAATATTTTTATTGACATATTGTATTAGATTAAGGGAAAATTTTTTAAAAATTGGTATAAACTTATTTTAGCTGGGGTGGCTGGAGTGGGTACGTCGATAACGTCGATTTGGGGAGCATCCAAATCCCACAGCCAACCCCACAAGCCCAGCAGAGGGGAAGCTTACACTGACTCCTTCCCCTTTTCCTCCAGTGCTATATCCTAGGAGGGCCTGTAGATCCCTGGTTTCTCCCCTTTTGCCCCTCGTGATATGTTCCAGGAGAAGCCTGCAAGCAGTCTGACTTATCCCCTGTTATCTGCCAGGAGATAATAGCCACTGGCATCTCTGTGTCTTTCCAGAGGCCTCTCAGCTTCTGTGAACATCATTACACAGATCCATAGAGTTCAGAGCCAAAGACTCTTTTTCTAAGAAGCCCGCCCAGAGAAACGCCCCCATTCTTGCTCCCCACCACCTGCGAGACAGGGCCACCGCTCCGCAACGGGAGTAGAGGCTTCCTCATCCTCTGTACGGAATGGACACTGCTCCAACATGGCGTACTCCACGGGGAAGCGCAACTTGGGCGCGGCCACGTTCCCCGCCTGACAACGCTGCCGAGGGGCATTGAGTGCCCCAAAACATTGACTCCGTAACATCGCCATGTTGACTGTTGGTTGACTGTGGCTTCGAACGCGTTTCTGCGCCTGTGCAGAGCCACGCCCCTTCGTGTGACCCTCCCACCCAAACCCCGAGAAGGGGCGGTGCTAGGGGTGGTGACCGGAAGCGGCTGCAGTTTTCTGCCGTGGTTTAATAGTTGTTGTGGAGAGGATCCCGTTGCTCTGTGCCAGAGCAGTGTGAAGGTAAAGGGGACCCGGGGAGGGTGAGTGTTGGGGAATTCTGTCTGGTCAGTGATGGAATCGGTTGTCTGGATATAGTTGGATGATTCGCCTTTTATTTTTCAGGCTTTCCTCTTTTCTCATATCAATGTTAAGGTCTTAAAGTTCACTCTGAGACCCACAGGGTTTGGTGCATTATATTCTAAGTGTTTTCCAAGAGTTGATTTTTTTTTTTCGTCCATGAATTATTTAAAAGTGCGCTTTCATTTTACAAAAGTTTATCTTCTTACTAGACTTCTAAGATTTCTTTGGTTAGAAAAATGTCTGCATGAAGCTCATTTCTTGAAATCTGAGGGGACTCATGGCCTAGTCTTTGGTGCATTTTTAATAAATGTTCCATGTATAATTCGAAAATAATATTTGTTTAGCTGTCAGTTGTGTTGTACAAAATTTGTACTTTTTTGTTTGCTTATTCTCTTACAGAGAAAGGAGAGATTAAGTCTTCACTGTGATAATGATTTTATTCATTTCTTCTTCCGCTGTCCATGATCCAATTTGAGTTGTTTTGTGTGAAGCTGTGAGTCTTAGATCGCGGTTCATATATTTGAATGTTCAGTTACTTAAGCACCTTTTGTTAAAAAGACTGCAGTTCCTCCACTGACTCCTTTTGTACCTTTGTCAAAAATAAATTTGCCATACTTTTGTGCAGCTATTTCTAGATTCTTTGTTATGTTCCATTTGTCTATGTGTCTGTCTGCTTTTATCGTGAAAGTACATTGAATTTTTCAATACTGTATGAATTTATATGATTTTTCTTCTTTAGCCTGTTGATATGGGGAAATCCCCTTACTGATTTTTGAATATTGAACCAGCCTTACATTCCTGGAATAAACTTCACTTGCTAGTGGTGTATAATTCTTTTTTTTATATTGCAGGAATTATTAATTAATGCTTTTTTGAGGATTTTTGTGTCCAAGTTTGTGACAGACATTGGTCTTATAGTTTTCTTTTTTGTCCTGTCTTTGGTTTTAGTATTAGGATAATACTGATCTCAACAAATGAGTTAGGAAGTGTTCTCTCCTCTTCTATTTTCTGGAAGAGATTATGTAGATATTTTTTCTTTTAATGTTCAGTAGAATTCTCCAGTGAAACCATCTGGGCCTGGAAATTTCCTTTTGGAAGCTTTTGATTATGGCTTCAATTTCTGCAGTAGTTAAATAACTATTCAGGTTATCTATTTAGTGTCTGTTCAGAGTACCTACATATTTAATAGTGGGTAAATTGTAAGAGTCTATGTTTTGTGAGAAAATTGGACTGTTTCATCCAAGTTGTTGAATTTATGTGCATAAAGTGGTGTGTGATATTCCCTTACCTTCAATGACTACAGAATCTATAGTTATATCTACTGTTTCATTTCTGATATTGGTAATTTGTGTCTTCTCTCTTTTTATCTTTGTCAGTCTTGCTAGAGGATTACCAATTTCATTGTCTTTTTAACAAACCAGCTTTTAGTTTCGTTGATTTTTCTCTATTTTCAATTTTATTGATTTCCACTCTTACATTTATTACTTGCTTCCTTCTGATTGCTTTGGGTTTTCTTTGCTCTTCTTTTTCTAGTATCTTATGTTGGGAGCTTACCTTATTGATTAATACCTTAATTATTTTCTAATATAAACATTTGGGATTATAAATTTGCCTTTCAACACTGCTTTATCTATATCCCAAATTGTGATATGTTGTATTTTCATTTTCATTCATTACTTTTTAATTTCCCTTGAGACTTCCTCTTTGATTCATGGATTATTTAATTGTATTGTTTAATTTCCAAAGTTTGGCGACTTTCCTGTTACCTGTTACTGATTTCTAGTTTGATGCTATTATAATTAGAGAACATAAGCTGTATGATTTCAATTTGTTAAGGTTTGTTTGACCCTGAAGAGTGTCACACAGGTGCTAGAAGAGAATGTGTATTCTATTAGTGTTTAGCTGGAGTAGGGTGGATATGTTCAGTTAGGTCTCTTTTCTTGGTCCTTTGATTAAGGGGTGCAGGCTTTTCTTAGAGCTTTGTTGTCTGTGCCTACTGATGGTTCTGAGTTATAAGCTTCTTTAGTGGCCTGTTTGTGATACATGCAAGGGAAAAGGAAACCCAGGGAACTCACTACAGTTGTTCCTTAGGCCCTGAGGTGTGTAGACCGTGCCTTTTCTTTTTAACTTTGAGTCTATTTGTATTTGTTGTTATGTCATTTTTTCCCCTTGTCTCTTCCACATTCATTATTCTCTTCTATCTGTATTTTCCTGTATTAACTTTGTTAATTTAAATTTTTCTAGGTAAGCACCTGTTTTCACATCAATATAAAAATATGTTGCTATACAGTTATGCATAATATCCTACAATAACTACTTTGAAACACTGCCTTATCTGGATTCTCATTCTGTCTTCTCTCTCTGTATATGTGTGCATGTGTGAGCATGTGTGTGAATATATATGTTTTTTAACTCTTCTTTATCTCATTTGCTAGGGAGTTACCTGTGACATTGGTCGTTTTAAAGGACCAGCTCTTTGTTTTCTTTAAAATCCTATTATATTCATTTGATTTATTTAAGGTTTTTCTTAATTACTGTTTTCCTTTTGGGGGGGTTGCTTAATTTTTTTTTTCTACTTCTGATGTTTTAGAGTGAATACTTAGCTCTCTTTTGTTCTTGTTCATTATTTATTTATTATTTTATTGAAGGGTTTAAAGAATTTTGCTTTACAGAATTTTGTTGTTTTCTGTCAAACCTCAACATGAATCAGCCATAGGTATACATATATCCCCTCCATTTTGAACCTTGCTCCCATCTCCCTCCCCATCCCACCCCTCTAGGTTGAAACAGAGCCCCTGTTTGAGTTTCCTGAGCCATACAGCAAATTCCCATTGGCTATCTATTTTACACATGGTAATGTAAGTTTCCATGTTACTCTTTCCATACATCTCACCCTCTCCTCCCCTCTCCCCATGTCCGTAAGTCTACTCTCTATGTCTGTTTCTCCATTGTTGCCCTGTAAATAAATTCTTCAGAACCATTTTTCTAGATTCTGTGCGTTAGAATACGGTATTTATCTTTCTGACTCACTTCACTCTCTATAATAAGTTCTAGGTTCATCCACCTCATATACCCTGAGGAAACCAGGGTTGAAAAAGACACATGGATCTCTTTTTTGTTTTATCTATTTATTTGTATAGAATATTTACTTTGTTGGTCTTTGGGGGCAATTTGATTTATCACCAGTGTATTACAGCTGAGCCATTAATCTTGTATAGCTTCACCACTGTTAACTGGTTCATTTTTATGACACTGCTGAAAAATCAGCTGTTTCTATAGAGATTAAAGATAAAAACCTTTTGAGAAATGTGCAAGTTCCTTTTGTATACCTACAGATTTTTCCACTCTATTAGATTTTTCATCTTTCACAATATTTATTTTCTTTAAATTAGTGGTAACTGGTTTTGCTGTATTATTTACCTTAAAGTTTTTTGGCTGGCTTTATGAAATACATTCCTGGACAAACTGCCCATGGCCAGTTTGTCCATGGCCATGGTCTTTGATACCCTCATGCAGCTGCTCAAGCTCCAGGTGATGTCATCTGCACCTGTTATATTTATTTTTAATTAAAAATAAAGCCATTAAAATATATACATTTCACTCTGTATAAAACTTTAGCATGTTCCATGACTTCTGGTAAAAATTTTGTAGCTTTTGTATTGATTTCTGACTTTGATCCTGGGTTATTTAGGAAAATGTTCTTTTTCTTTTTTCCTTTTCCCTTGTGGCTCAGCGGGTAAAGAATCTGCCTGCAATGTGGGAGACCTGGGTTCGATCCCTGGGTTGGGGAGATCCCCTGGAGAAGGGAAAGGCTACCCACTCCAGTATTCTGGCCTGGAGAATTCCATGGACTCTATAGTCCATGTGGTCACAAAGAGCTGGACACGACTGGGCGACTTTCACTTTCTTTTCCTTTTAAAGCAGATTTATTTATTTAGTTATATAAAAGAGATATGCATATATATTCAGTACCTTAAAATTCACCAATTTGAAGTGTATGGTTCAGTGATTTTTAGTACATTCACAGAATTGTTTAGTCAGCACCACAGTATAATTTTAGAACGTTGTCAATACCCCAGAAAGAAACTTTTCATGCATTAGCAGACATTCATTGTTCATGCCACTCTACATCCCGAGCCCTAGGAAACTTCTAATCAGTTTTCTGTCTCATGTGTTTGCCTATTCTGGACATTTCATATATATGGAATCATAAAATATGTGGTCTTTTGTGACTGATTTCTTTCCCTTAAGATAATGATTTCAAGGTTCATTTATGTTATAGCATATATTGGTACTTCTTTTTTATTGCCAAATAATACTCCATTGTATGCACACACCAAATTTTGTTTATTTGTTCATCAGTTGGTCAACATTTAAATGGTTTCCACTTTTTGGCTACTATGAATAATACTGCTGTGAATATTTGTGCACAACTTTTGGAGTGAACGTGGGCTTTCATTTCTCTTGGTAGATACTAGGAGTAGAACTGCTGGGTCATACAATGACTCTATATGGGTAGCACTTTGAGGAACTGCCAACCTATTTTTCGGAGTGGCTGTACCATTTTTAAATTTTACCAGTGATGTCTGAGAGCTCAAATTTATTCACATCTCACCAACATTAGTTACTTTTTTTTTAGCCATCCTAGTGTATATGAAATGGTTTGCTAATTAGTAGAACATTTTTGGTTTTGATTGCATTTCCTAAGGCATTGTGACATTGAACATCTTATACTATAATCAGAGGATGCAGCCTGTCCATTCCCAACATTCAGACATCTACCAGGGTTTTTGTGGCCAAGTTATTTGATAGAATTTTGTAAAAAGTTCTATAGGCAAAAGAAAAGAAAGCATATTCTCTCTCTGACACAACGTCATCTTTACGTGTTTAAAATTTAACCTATTCATACTTTTAATTTTATTTTACTTTTTATTTTGTTTACTTTCTTGTTTCTTTTTCATGTCATTTTTTAACTTCTCTTGTCTTAAGTTCCTCCTCATTTTATGTGATATTTACCCTTCCCCAACAAGAATGACTAAATCTGTAGTGCCTGGATTAGTTGATCATAATGAAATTGTACCTCAGCTTGGACAGGGAAACAACTTCCCCTCCCTAGTTCCCTCAACAGGAGAAACAGTTTTTACCTCTGGATGTTTTTGTGGTAATTAAAAATTTTAGTCCCAGACTGTTAGTAATTTCTTTATGGCATATATCTTCTGTCTTAAGAAACTTTACTTAACATTTACTTTTTTCAAGTTATAATCATGTTTTCAACATCTATTTAATAGTAGAACCATGTTTATTTTGAGCCTCCCATATATAAGGTACCATGTGGTATACCATTGAGAATGTGAACTTTGCAGCCAGGTAGACTGACTTCAATTTAGCATCACTAAACCTGTTTCTATATGCATGCTGCTGCTGCTGCTAGGCCGCTTCAGTCGTGTCCAACTCTGTGTGACCCCATAGACAGCAGCCCACCAGGCTCCTGTGTCCCTGGGATTTTCCAGGCAAGAATACTGCAGTGGGTTGCCATTTCCTTATCCAGTGCAAGCATGCATGCATGCTAAGGCGCTTCAGTCGTGTCTGACTCTGTGCGACCCCATGGACTGTAGTCCACCAGGCTCCTCTGTCCACGGGATTCTCTAGGCAAGAATACTGGAGTGGGTTGCCATTTCCTTCTCCTCTATATACATACTGTGAGATAATAATAATTACAGCAGTGCACAAATAATGTGATTGATGTGCACATTAAATGAGATACCTCCTTCTGCATATTACATGATTCCTTGTAATAACCATATTTGCTAATATGAATTAAGTATTTATCTGGGCCAGTCTGTTGCTGAGTTCCTTAAAAACATCAACTCATTTGATTCTCAAAGTCCCTTGAAATAAATATTTTTGATTTGTTTTGGGGAAAAGAAAACCTGAAGAAACATTTTCATATTCATATAGCTAAAGGATGACAGAGCTAGAAATGAAGCTTTTTGTTAATTTTAGTCTGAGTCTCATGGTCACACTCATATTCCCTTTTGGTGAATGACTTGAATGGCAATCCACTCCAGGCATTCTTGCCTGCGGAAATTTCAAGGACGGGAGTAGCCTGGGGCGGGGCTATAGTCCATGGTGGCTGCAAACAGTTGGATACTCACCTCAGCAACTAAACAACAGTTTGCCCCTTCATCATAAAATGAGAATAACAATGCCGGTTACCCTACCTTTCCAGATTGTAAGCAACAGATGGAGTACGTAGAATGTAAGGCCTGCTCTGACTGTGGTGTAACCCCAGTGGCTGTGGCTCCCATGTAACTGATAAATGAGTAATTTATAAGTATGTCACCTAATGTGCAGCACATGGAAGACAATAGGCGATACGGCCGATCTGTATCGGGCACACACACTTGGCAGACCGTTCTTCCGATCTTTTGTGACCCATGGCATTGTTTAGCCCACCCAGCTCCTCTGTCCATGGCTTTCTCAAGGCAAGATACTGAATGGGCGTTGCCAGTCCCTCTCCAGGGGATCTCGTGACCGAGAAGGAAATTGAACGGCTGGACTCGGAGAAAAGGCCAAAAACTGGCCCAAAGGACTGAGCAACCCCCTACCAGTCACTATTATGAGACCTGGCAAATCCTCATGATGTGAGGAGGCCTGGTAAGGCTTGAAAGCACACAAAGTCCAAATGTTGTTGGCCTGAAAGTTGGCTCACTAGGACGTCGCGAACACGACTGACGCGACTTCCACTTCTCACTTTTCACTTGTCACTAACACATTGGAGAAAGGAAAGAATGTCGGGCGAACCCACTCCAGTGTCTTGCCTGCGAGTAAATCCCAGGGCCATGGAGGGGGAGAGAGCTGATGAGGCTGACCATCATGTTACAGGATGGTGCCGCAACAGCCAGTCCGGACACTGAGCTGAAGCAAAGTTAGCAAAGCCAGCAGCAGCAAGCAGCTCACATCTGCGGTACGATTACATATACGCTCATAATGCTGATTATAACAGATGAGATACTTAAATAACTAGAAAGGAAGCGCAGTTAAAGCAAAGAAATCGCATCAAATCCATTGAAAAAAAATATAGTTAATGTCAATAAGGGAAAAGTAGAAGTTGCTGGAAAAGATAATAGATAAGCAGGTGTTGTTACTACAAACCTCATACTATAAATACCAGTCTCATTAATAATATAAACACAATTAAGAAATTCTAATCGCAGAAACCAGTGATAGGAGGTACGAGGCACAATGTGATGATATGAGTGGAGGTGTGCTTGGAAAAGCCTAAAATCTCTCCTCTCCCATAGTGGAAAGTCAATAGATAATGTTCAAAACTAAAAAGAAATCCCATTAAAAAGGTTTAAGAGAGCTTGCTTCTAGAGAGCTGGGAATCTGGGAGAAACTAAGCATGGAAGAGTCATTCGTTATTAAGAAGACTTCAAGCAACTAATGTTGGCACCTTATTGTCATTTATAAATAACTAGAAACTAATTTCAAATTACAAAGTGGTGCAAAAAAATATTCACAGAAATATTGGCGGTTAACAACAAGTTCATTTCTTGGGTTTTTTCCATCAACGTCATAACAGAAAACCCCAAAACAAACTTTTATGCGCCACACAATATATCCAGAATGATAAAAAGGTTATTAACACCACTTACTCTTTTAAAAAAAAAAACTGTAAAAATCCTTAATGCTAATATAAATAAATCAACAACTGGACAGAAGGAAGGAACACTTCACATAAAATAAATTAAGCAATAAAAATCCCCGATTTATGTTGCCCTGAATTAAAAAAAAGTCATACAAAATTGAAAACAGGCGAAGACTGATATCCTTTCATCTCTGAGCCGAGAATTTCTGTCGCCTGCGGTGCCTCTTTCCTACTCCGTTACTCACAGGAACTGTCACGTTCCCCCTGTAGTCAGGGTCCAGGACGGTCGCCAGCCAGGCAAGCTCCAGATATTGTTCCCTGGCATCTTTTTCATGATGGGCTTTACCTCCAGGGTTCTCTTGTGAACAACTCTGGGTCTTCTTCACGGAACCGAGTCAGGGTCGGGACTGTGGCACTTAACCACGAGCTGCTGATGCTCTGGAAATGGAAAGATCCTGCGCCTTCACCACAGGTCTGGTTGCAATGGGCGCTCAGCAGAGATTCAAGAAACCTGGAAAGAACTAAGTGTTCATGTGGTCAGTCATTCCTGCAATTCACCCCACAAGTGCTTTTCCTGAGAACATCGGCACTGGAATACTGTGGAGCGAACAGTCACAATCAACCTATTCAAACCTATGTGAACCCTATTCACCAA
>NW_017193494.1:0-31596 GCF_001704415.2 Capra hircus
TACTGTCTCTGTCCGGTTCCAGGAAACCTGTTGCCACAGCACTCGCGTCGTACTTTCAATCTGAAGATCGACTCCACAAATTTCCACGGTGGGCACACGTATCTGAGACAGACCCTGTGGTAAAGCCTCGTGGAATAAGGTCCTCGTGAGGAAAGCCACAGATCCCTGGATTATCCACAGCGAATGGAAGCGGCGATCAGTGGGCTTTGGAGCTTAGATCAACTGCCGATAAAGACACAAATTCGATGGAAAGGTCGTCACGTGCATGCCCCACTCGAGAGGAGGACATGACACTCCCTACTGGGAGACTCGCAGAAGTACCCCCCAAGATGCCATGTCAGCACTGAAACGAGGAATCCTCAGGTTCGCGGCACTGATTCGCACACATAAGGTCTGGTAGGCCCGCAATCGACGGAAGAGGGAATCCCGAGAGGCCCCGCGAAGGCAACTCGCATGGGGACTGGCCTTTCCTGAGCCACGCAGAGCGGGTGCCCTGAGGTCCCAGTCGTAAGTGCGAGAGCAGGCTGTGCCGCAATACTCCCAACAGAAAAAAACCAACTGCATCATTCTTAGGATTCCTCCCCTCTCCAGGCGAGATGAGGCCCCACGTTTTGTCCGAATGAGGCTCCTCAGGGCGTAATCCACAACACTATATAACGCTGGAATTTACCACTGAGAATCAAACCTTAAACAAAATAACACAACTCTTGCGCGAACGCAGAAGTTCACCGTCATACCGACTACCACTCGAGAAGAAGAGACCGAGAGTCCGCGCCACTAGGTACCAAGGAGGGAGACCCCCGTTTCCGCCTCCATTAGCTCTAGAGGAGATCTCTTCCTTGCGTTGGGTCTGGGAAGTATTCCCGCGTTTCGCCGTCGCATCTCAAAGAGGAGGCGGCTCTCCCACTTGAAACGGAGCAGGAACACTCCAGGTTCCGTAAGGGCCACATAAATACCGTCCCACACTCCCCAGATGTCTAACATTCCATCCAAGCAGAACACCCATTTTTCCCGTACCTGCCTCGACTTTCCAAGCTGAGGATCGACATCACACCAACGGTGGCATGAGTGGGACAAGCCCTGTCCGGGAAAGCCTACGTGGAAGTCTCCTGAGAAAGCCTGCGAGGGACCTAAAGCCACAGATCCGCATGATCCACGCGAGAAGGAAGCTTCACACTGGCTGCTACAGCTTCGGGTGGAAAAACCGCAAACGTGCATATCTCCACAGTGCGCGACGAGGAATGACTCCCGCCTGAGGAGACTCCAGAAGTACCCCAAGATCATGTCAGGCACTGGAGAGGAATCACTGCAGGATCCAGACACAGACTCCACACAAGGTCCAGGGCCCAGCATCGACAGGGAGAGGATCCCACCCGAAAGAGGAACCTCCTCGAGCACTCAATGAGGGACTGGAGCCTTTTCCGAGGCCACCAGGCAAGCGGGTCCCTGAGGTCCCAGTGCTAAGTCCGAGAGCACCTGGCCGGCAAACTCTGAAAAAAAAAAAGGAAGAATCCAGGAGGTTCTCCGCCCTCCAGAGCGAGATGAGGGCCCATTTCTGCTGAAGGCGTCTCGAGCTAATCACACCTAACCTGCATCGAACTTTCCGAAGGGTCCTTCCACACGGCCTTGCTGCAGACTCAAGTAAAGTTCGCCCGACATGGCCCCGTCTCCCACTGCGGAGAGGAAGCACGAGAGTCCGCGCCCAAAATCCAGACCACCCCCGTTTCCGCCTCAATACCTCGAAGCGGAAGGGAGATGCCTTTCCACTGCGTGTTCGGCGAAAAATCCCCGGCGTTTCCCCTTGCAAGCGCGCGGCCGCAATCTCTCAAGAGAGGCGGCTTTTCTCCACTGGAATAGGCGAGAGGGAACTCCAAGGGTCTTGCCAGTCCCCCATGACACCCCCATTCCGCAGAGTCCCCCCCAGATGTCTCAGTCGCATTCCGAGAAACTCTGTTTCGGCGCTGGCATTGCGTCGACTTTCAAAAGGCCGAGATCTGACTCACAACACCTAAACGACTAGGAGTGCGCAAGACACATAATCGTGGACAAGCCAAACCTGTGGTAAATAGCACTCGTGGAAAAGCCTCTGGGAAACATGCGCCGAGAGCTGAAAGCACAGATCCGTTGATCCAACCGCGAGCAAAAAGATTGAAGGTTCTTTAAGAACGTGACACTGACAGTGCCATCACAGCTCGGGAGGAATAAGCGCCAAGAGCGTGCATGCCCCAACTAAAAAAACAACCGGTAGGACGTACTGATACTGACTCCACTAGGGGTAGACTCCAAGAAGTAGACCCCAGAGGATAATTTGAACCACCGAATTACTACTTCCAGGCACGGGAGAGGGAATCCTCAACGGTTAACAAGCCAACCGAGACCTCCCAACACAAAAACAAAGCATCTATAACTCTCCTTCACGGAACACATTCCCAAGGGCAGAAAAGAGAGGAATCACAGACACTTATGAGGATTGTACCCCCGGCCTGAACTAAAGTTCTCACGGGAAAATGAGGGTTGGGATCTAGCATTGATTGCCTATAGAGGCCAGCAGAAACGGAGAGTCCCTCTCGGGTCAGGTTGTCGGGTAAACTCGAGATGCACCTGCCGCAACTGTCGAGAAAATCCAGGGGTTCTCCCCTCCAAGGCAGAGAATGAGGCGCCATTTCCAGAAGTCTGAAGTTTAACATAATACACAGCGTCTTCCGAGCGTAGGCTAATATAACCTAACCATCTGGCAACTTCCAAAGGGTCCTTCACACCCTTGCCGCAACTCAGGAAAAGTTCTCCCCCGACATAACCCGTCTCCACTCGAGAAGTAAGCACGAATTCCGCCCACGAATCCAGCAGAGAGCCTCTTTAACGCCTCGCGGACGTCGTGAGAGGGAGCGGATCCTTCTCCGGCTGCGTGGTCCGGGAAACGGGAATTCCCCACCGCGGGCGTTCCCGTCACATAATCACAGAGGAGCGCCGTCTCTCAACAGGAAATCGGCGAGGAGGAAGGAACCTCCAGGGTCGTGACCCACCATTCCCAGAAGTACGCCCACTCATAGATGTCTCATGACACAAACGACTTCGCAGAGGAAGACCCTGTCTTCGCCTGCACCCCTCCCTATCTCTGACCTTTCTTTAAGGCCGAGAATAAGACTCTCAACACCAACACAGCCGTTTGGAAAGACGTGGCGACAAACTAGGTGCCAGCCAAACAGTCCTCTGGCTTGCCACAAAAGCCCCTGTGCGCAAACGCTCGTTAATGGAAAGCCACAGTTAATCCCTTGAATTACCAGGCGAAGGGTATGCGTGAACGTGCTGCTATTCGATTGCTCCAGGCGGGGAAGGAAAAGCGCTCTATACGGGTATGCATCGCCACCCACTCAGAGACTGAAGGCACTGACTCCCATGGGGAGACTCCCCAGAACGATAACCACATATCACCCCATCAACACCACAACAAACACACCACACCCTACCCACGCCAAGAAGCATGTCAGGTCACCCTGGAAGTATGGATCACATTCAGATTCTGCGCACCCTCTAAACCCACGAAGAGCCACACCCAAGTCTTTAGGCCCGGCTCAGAACGAAGGCCACGACGAGGAACACGGCCGAGCAGGACCAGAAACAGACCACCCGTCGCACACTCGGCCATGGGGACTGGCCTTTTCTGAGGCCACCAGAGCGGGTCGCGCCTGAAGGTCCGCCGTCAGTAAGTCGAGAGCACCTGTTGCACATCCCCGAGAAAAATCCAGGAGGTTCTCCCCTCCAGGCGAGATGAGGCCGCATTATCCACTGAGCACGTCTCGAGGCTTAATCAAACCTAACCTATGGAACCTTCCAACAGGGTCCTTCAACACCCTTCGGCTGGCAAACTCAAGAAGTTCCCCGACATACCCGTCTCCACTCGAGAAGGAAAGCAGGAAAGTCCACCGCGCAGCACATCCAGAGGAGGAGAGCAACACTCAACCAGTTTGCTCAATCTTTCATTGCTCGAGCAGGTTTGACCTTCGTCCTGCGTGTGCGGCCGAAAGAATTCGCGTCCGGCCATATTAATACCCGACACGTCCCCATCACTCCCAAATAGAGAGACCCTGCATGGCTTCTCACAAAGAGCAAAAAAGCAGAGAAAAACTATTTAAACAACCACGAGCATCGTGACAAACTCCCCAGCACCTTACATTTCCCAAGAGTCCCCACGAAAAACCTGTAATTCAGCCATTCCAGGAGAAACCTGTAGCTTACCTTCTGCACCCAGGTCCCTGAAAACCGGACTCCTCAAAAGGCACGAGATTCACGACTCCAATCACACACACCCACAGTACGGCACGTGGGAACAACTCAAGACCCCCTGCTGCGCGAAAAAGAACCTCGTGAGGCACACATGAGCCCCTACTTTCCGCGAAAAGCCTCGAGGGAAACGCCCACCACCACACCCCGCATCAAGCCCGTTGATACAACCGAACGGAACACAGAAGAAGCGTGACAAAACTCTGCAATGCTTACGAGCCCTCGGGAGGTAAAGCGCCGACCAAACCCCACGACAGTATCGTACCACCCCAACACCAGTCTCACCACCGAACAAACCCTCCCCCGACCCATAACCCTCCACTACACACCCACCAAACCTCCAAAACCCCAACACCCAACACCAGCTCCCCACCTCACACGACGATCACCAACACCACAGTGGCACGTCGAGAACAACACCTGGGAACACTCTAAAGTCCTTCTCTGCGAAGCCCTCGATGAAAGCACAGCATCGCTAACCACGCAACTTAGAAACACTGTTGCAAACCCTCGAGAAGTAACTGTATGCCCCCACTCGAGTAGAGACTGACCTGGCCCTGGGGAGACTCCAGAAGTACCCCAAGATCCCATGTCAGACTGGAGAGGAAATCCTCAGGTTCCGGCACCGACTCCACACAAGATCTTAGGCCCGGCATCGACGGAGAGGAATCCCGAGAGGCCCGCGAGCAACTCGCATGGGACTGGCCTTCTCCTGAGGCCACCAGAGCGGGTCCCTGAGGTCCCCGTCGTACGTTGAGAGCACCTGCCGCAACTCTAGAAAATTCCAGGAGGTTCTCCCTCCAGGCGAGATGAGGCCCATTTCCACTGAGGCGTCTCGAGGCTAATTACACCTAACCTCTGGAACTTCAAAGGGTCCTTCACACCCTTTGCTGCAACTCAAGAAGTTCCCCGACATCCCGTCTCCACTCGAGAGGAAGCACGAGAAGTCCGCCCACATCCAGAGGAGCCCCGTTTCCGCCTCCTAGCTCGAGAGGAGGGATCCTTTTCCCTGCGTGGTCGGGAAAAGAATTCCCGGCGTTTCCGTCGCATCTCAAGAGGAGGCGCTCTCCACAGGAAAGGCGAGAGGAACTCCAGGGTCGTGCCACCATTCCCAGAGTCCCCAGATGTCTCACGTCCATTCCAGGGAAACCTGTTTTCCCTAGCACTGCCTCGACTTTCAAGCTCGAGGATCGACTCACACCACGGTGGCACGTTGGGACGTGGGAAAGCCTCGTGGGAAAGCCTCGTGGGAAAGCCTCGAGGGAAAGCCACAGATCCCTTGATCCACGCGAAGGGAAGCGCGACACTGCTGCTACAGCTCGGGAGGAAAGCGCACGTGCATGCCCCCACTCGAGACGAGGACTGACTCCCCTGGGGAGACTCCAGAAGTACCCCAAGATCCATGTCAGCACTGGAGAGGAATCCTCAGGTTCCGGCACTGATTCCACACAAGGTCTTAGGCCCCGGCATCGACGGGAGAGGAATCCCGAGAGGCCCCCGAGCAACTCGCATGGGGACTGGCCTTTCCTGAGGCCACCAGAGCGGGTCCCTGAGGTCCCAGTCGTAAGTCGAGAGCACCTGCCGCAACTCGAGAAAATCCAGAGGTTCTCCCCTCCAGGCGAGATGAGGCCCATTTCCGCTGAGGCGTCTCGAGGCTAATCACAATCTAAACTCTGGAACTTCCAAAGGGTCCTTCACACCCTTGCTGCAACTCAAGAAGTTCCCCGACATACCCGTCTCCACTCGAGAGGAAGCACGAGAGTCCCGCCCACATACAGAGGAGCCCCGTTTCCGCCTCATAGCTCGAGAGGAGGGATCCTTTCCTGCGTGGTCGGAAAGAATTCCCGGCGTTCCGTCGCATCTCAAGAGGAGGCGCTCTCCACAGGAAAGGGAGAGGAACTCCAGGGTTCGTGCCACCATTCCCAGAGTCCCCCAGATGTCTCAGTCCATTCCAGGGAAACCTGTTTTCCCTGCACTGCCTCGACTTTCAAGCCGAGGATCGACTCACACCACGGTGGCACGTGGGACAGCCTGTGGGAAAGCCTCGTGGGAAAGCCTCTGGGAAAGCCTCGAGGGAAAGCCACAGATCCTTGATCCACGCGAAGGGAAGCTGACACTGCTGCTACAGCTCGGGAGGAAAAGCGCACGTGCATGCTCCCACTCGAGACGAGGACTGACTCCCCTGGGGAGACTCCAGAAGTACCCAAGATCCATGTCAGCACTGGAGAGGAATCCTCAGGATCCGGACACAGACTCCACACAAGGTCCTTAGGCCCGGCATCGACGGGAGAGGAATCCCGAGAGGCCCCCGAGCAACTCGCATGGGGACTGGCCTTTCCTGAGGCCACCAGAGCGGGTCCCTGAGGTCCCAGTCGTAAGTCGAGAGCACCTGCCGCAACTCGAGAAAATCCAGGAGGTTCTCCCCTCCAGGCGAGATGAGGCCCATTTCCGCTGAGGCGTCTCGAGGCTAATCACACCTAACCTCTGGAACTTCCAAAGGGTCCTTCACACCCTTGCTGCAACTCAAGAAGTTCCCCGACATACCCGTCTCCACTCGAGAGGAAGCACGAGAGTCCCGCCCACATCCAGAGGAGCCCCGTTTCCGCCTCTAGCTCGAGAGGAGGGATCCTTTCCCTGCGTGGTCGGGAAAGAATTCCCGGCGTTCCCGTCGCATCTCAAGAGGAGGCGCTCTCCACAGGAATAGGCGAGAGGAACTCCAGGGTCGTTGCCACCATTCCCAGAGTCCCCCAGATGTCTCAGTCCATTCCAGGGAAACCTGTTTTCCCTGCACTGCGTCGACTTTCAAGCCGAGGATCGACTCACACCACGGTGGCACGTGGGACAGCCCTGTGGGAAAGCCTCGTGGGAAAAGCCTCTTGGAAAGCGTCGAGGGAAAGCCACAGATCCTTGATCCACGCGAAGGGAAGCGTGACACTGCTGCTACAGCTCGGGAGGAAAGCGCACGTGCATGCCCCCACTCGAGACGAGGACTGACTGCCCTGGGGAGACTCCAGAAGTACCCCAAGATCTATGTCAGCACTGGAGAGGAATCCTCAGGTTACAGCACCGACTCCACACAAGATCTTAGGCTCCGACATCGACGGGAGAGGAATCCCGAGAGGCCCCTGAGCTACTCGCATGGGGACTGGCCTTTCCTGAGGCCAGCCAGAGCGGGTCCCTGAGGTCCCCGTCGTAAGTCGAGAGCACCTGCCGCAACTCGAGAAAATCCAGGAGGTTCTCCCCTCCAGGCGAGATGAGGCCCATTTCCACTGAGGCGTCTCGAGGCTAATTACACCTAACCTCTGGAACTTCCAAAGGGTCCTTCACACCCTTGCCTGCAACTCAGGAAGTTCCCCGACATACCCGTCTCCACTCGAGAGGAAGCACGAGATTCCCGCCCACATCCAGCAGAGACCCGTTTCCGCCTCCTAGCTCGAGAGGAGGGATCCTTTCCCTGCGTGGTCGGGAAAGAATTCCCGGCGTTCCCGTCGCATCTCAAGAGGAGGCGCTCTCTACAGGAATGGCGAGAGGAACTCCAGGGTCGTGCCACCATTCCCAGAGTCCCCCAGATGTCTCAGTCCATTCCAGGGAAACCTGTTTTCCCTGCACTGTCTCGACTTTCTAGCCGAGAATGGACTCACACCACGGTGGCACGTGGGACATCCCTGTGGGAAAGCCTCGTGGGAAAGCCTCGTGGGAAAGCCTCGAGGGAAAGCCACAGATCCCTTGATCCAGGCGAAGGGAAGCGTGACACTGCTGCTACAGCTCGGGAGGAAAGCGCACGTGCATGCCCCACTCGAGACGAGGACTGACTCCCCTGGGGAGACTCCAGAAGTACCCCAAGATCATGTCAGCACTGGAGAGGAATCCTCAGGTTCCGGCACCGACTCCACACAAGGTCTTAGGCCCCGGCATCGACGGGAGAGGAAATCCCGAGAGGCCCCGAGCAACTCGCATGGGGACTGGCCTTTCCTGAGGCCACCAGAGCGGGTCCCTGAGGTCCCCGTCGTAAGTCGAGAGCACCTGCCGCAACTCGAGAAAATCCAGGAGGTTCTCCCCTCCAGGCGAGATGAGGCCCATTTCCGACTGAGGCGTCTCGAGGCTAATCACACCTAACCTATGGAACTTCCAAAGGGTCCTTCACACCCTTGCTGCAACTCAAGAAGTTCCCCGACATACCCGTCTCCACTCGAGAGGAAGCAGGAGAGTCCCGCCCACATCCAGAGGAGCCACGTTTCCGCCTCATAGCTCGAGAGGAGGTGATCCTTTCCCTGCGTGGTCGGGAAAGAATTCGCGGCATTCCCGTCCATCATCAAGAGGAGGCGCTCTCCACAGGAAACGAGAGGAACTCCAGGTCGTGCCACCATTCCCAGAGTCCCCCAGATGTCTCAGTCCATTCCAGGGAAACCTGTATTTCCCTGCACTGCCTCGACTTTCAAGCCGAGGATCGACTCACACCACAGGTGGCACGTGGGACAGCCCTGTGGGAAAGCCTCGTGGGAAAGCCTCTTGCGGAAAGCCTCGAGGGAAAGCCACAGATCCATTGATCCACGCGAAGGGAAGCGTGACACTGCTGCTACAGCTCGGGAGGAAAGCGCACGTGCTATGCCCCCACTCGAGTACGAGGACTGACTGCCCTGGGGAGACTCCAGAAGTACCCCAAGATCCATGTCAGCACTGGAGAGGAATCCTCAGGTTCCGGCACCGACTCCACACAAGATCTTAGGCCCTGGCATCGACGGGAGAGGAATCCCGAGAGGCCCCCGAGCAACTCGCATGGGGACTGGCCTTTCCTGAGGCCACCAGAGCGGGTCCCTGAGGTCCCCGTCGTAAGTCGAGAGCACCTGCCGCAACTCGAGAAAATCCAGGAGGTTCTCCCCTCCAGGCGAGATGAGGCCCATTTCCACTGAGGCGTCTCGAGGCTAATCACACCTAACCTCTGGAACTTCCAAAGGGTCCTTCACACCCTTGCTGCAACTCAAGAAGTTCCCCGACATACCCGTCTCCACTCGAGAGGAAGCACGAGAGTCCCGCCCACATCCAGAGGAGCCCGTTTCCCCTCCTAGCTCGAGAGGAGGGATCCTTTCCCTGCGTGGTCGGGAAAGAATTCCCGGCATTCCGTCGCATCTCAAGAGGAGGCGCTCTCCACAGGAAAGGCGAGAGGAACTCCAGGGTCGTGCCACCATTCCCAGAGTCCCCCAGATGTCTCAGTCCATTCCAGGGAAACCTGTTTTCCCTGCACTGCCTCGACTTTCAAGCCGAGGATCGACTCACACCACGGTGGCACGTGGGACAGCCCTGTGGGAAAGCCTCGTGGGAAAGCCTCGGAGCTCGAGGGAAAGCCACAGATCCCTTGATCCACGCGAAGGGAAGCGTGACACTGCTGCTACAGCTCGGAGGAAAGCGCACGTGCATGCCCCCACTCGAGAGAGGACTGACTCCCCTGGGGAGACTCCAGAAGTACCCCAAGATCCATGTCAGCACTGGAGAGGAATCCTCAGGTTCCGGCACTGACTCCACACAAGGTCTTAGGCCCCGGCATCGACGGGAGAGGAATCCCGAGAGGCCCCGAGCAACTCGCATGGGGACTGGCCTTTCCTGAGGCCACCAGAGCGGGTCCCTGAGGTCCCAGTCGTAAGTCGAGAGCACCTGCCGCAACTCGAGAAAATCCAGGAGGTTCTCCCCTCCAGGCGAGATGAGGCCCATTTCCGCTGAGGCGTCTCGAGGCTAATCACACTTAAACTCTGGAACTTCCAAAGGGTCCTTCACACCCTTGCTGCAACTCAAGAAGTTCCCCGACATACCCGTCTCCACTCGAGAGGAAGCACGAGAGTCCCGCCCACATCCAGAGGAGCCCCGTTTCCGCCTCCTAGCTCGAGAGGAGGGATCCTTTCCCTGCGTGGTCGGGAAAGAATTCCCGGCGTTCCCGTCGCATCTCAAGAGGAGGCGCTCTCCACAGGAAAGGCGAGAGGAACTCCAGGTTCGTGCCACCATTCCCAGAGTCCCCCAGATGTCTCAGTCCATTCCAGGGAAACCTGTTTTCCCTGCACTGCCTCGACTTTCAAGCTGAGGATCGACTCACACCACGGTGGCATGTGGGACAGCCCTGTGGGAAAGCCTCGTGGGAAAGTCTCCTGAGAAAGCCTCGAGGGAAAGCCACAGATCCCATTGATCCACGCGAAGGGAAGCGTGACACTGCTGCTACAGCTCGGGAGGAAAACCCACGTGCATATCCCCACTCGAGACGAGGAATGACTCCCCTGGGGAGACTCCAGAAGTACCCCAAGATCCATGTCAGCACTGGAGAGGAATCCTCAGGATCCGGCACAGACTCCACACAAGGTCCTAGGGCCCGGCATCGACGGGAGAGGAATCCCGAGAGGCCCCCGAGCAACTCGCATGGGGACTGGCCTTTCCTGAGGCCACCAGAGCGGGTCCCTGAGGTCCCAGTCGTAAGTCGAGAGCACCTGCCGCAACTCGAGAAAATCCAGGAGGTTCTCCCCTCCAGGCGAGATGAGGCCCATTTCTGCTGAGGCGTCTCGAGGCTAATCACACCTAACCTCTCGAACTTCCGAAAGGGTCCTTCACACCCTTGCTGCAACTCAAGAAGTTCCCCGACATACCCGTCTCCACTCGAGAGGAAGCACGAGAGTCCCGCCCAAATCCAGAGCAGCCCCGTTTCCGCCTCATACCTCGAGCGGAGGGATCCTTTCCCTGCGTGGTCGGGAAAGAATTCCCGGCGTTCCCGTCGCATCTCAAGAGGAGGCGCTCTCCACTGGATAGGCGAGAGGAACTCCAGGGTCTTGCCACCATTCCCAGAGTCCCCCAGATGTCTCAGTCCATTCCAGAGAAACCTGTTTTCCCTGCATTGCGTCGACTTTCAAGCCGAGGATCGACTCACACCACGGTGGCACGTGGGACAGCCCTGTGGAAAGCCTCGTGGAAAAGCCTCTTGGGAAAGCGTCGAGGGAAAGCCACAGATCCGTTGATCCACGCGAAGGGAAGCGTGACACTGCTGCTACAGCTCGGGAGGAAAGCGCACGTGCATGCCCCCACTCGAGTAGAGGACTGACTGCCCTGGGGAGACTCCAGAAGTACCCCAAGATCTATGTCAGCACTGGAGAGGAATCCTCAGGTTACAGCACCGACTCCACACAAGACCTTAGTCTCCGACATCAAGGGAGAGGAATCCCGAGAGGCCCCTGAGCTACTCACATGGGGACTGGCCTTTCCTGAGGCCAGCCAGAACGGGTCCCTGAGGTCCCCGTCGTAAGTCGAGAGCACCTGCCGCAACTCGAGAAAATCCAGGGGGTTCTCCCCTCCAGGCGAGATGAGGCCCATTTCCACTGAGGCGTCTCGAGGCTAATTACACCTAACCTCTGGAACTTCCAAAGGGTCCTTCACACCCTTGCCGCAACTCAAGGAAGTTCCCCGACATACCCGTCTCCACTCGAGAGTAAGCACGAGATTCCCGCCCACATCCAGCAGAGACCCGTTTCCGCCTCCTAGCTCGAGAGGAGGGATCCTTTCCCTGCGTGGTCGGGAAAGAATTCCGGCGTTCCCGTCACATCTCACGAGGAGGCGCTCTCTACAGGAATGGCGAGAGGAACTCCAGGGTCGTGCCACCATTCCCAGAGTCCCCCAGATGTCTCAGTCCATTCCAGGGAAACCTGTTTTCCCTGCACTGTCTCGACTTTCTAGCCGAGAATGGACTCACACCACGGTGGCACGTGGGACATCCCTGTGGGAAAACCTCGTGGGAAAGCCTCGTGGGAAAGCCTCGAGGGAAAGCCACAGATCCCTTGATCCAGGCGAAGGGATGCGTGACACTGCTGCTACAGCTCGGGAGGAAAGCGCACGTGCATGCCCCCACTCGAGACGAGGACTGACTCCCCTGGGGAGACTCCAGAAGTACCCCAAGAAGCATGTCAGCACTGGAAGAGGAATCCTCAGATTCCGGCACCGAAGCCACACAAGGTCTTAGGCCCCGGCATCGACGGGAGAGGAAACCCGAGAGGCACCCGTGCAACTCGCATGGGGACTGGCCTTTTCTGAGGCCACCAGAGCGGGTCCCTGAGGTCCCCGTCGTAAGTCGAGAGCACCTGTCGCAACTCGAGAAAATCCAGGAGGTTCTCCCCTCCAGGCGAGATGAGGCCCATTTCCACTGAGACGTCTCGAGGCTAATCAAACCTAACCTATGGAACTTCCAAAGGGTCCTTCACACCCTTGCTGCAACTCAAGAAGTTCCCCGACATACCCGTCTCCACTCGAGAGGAAGCAGGAAAGTCCCGCCCACATCCAGAGGAGCCACGTTTCCTCCTCATTGCTCGAGAGGTTTGATCCTTTCCCTGCGTGGTCGGGAAAGAATTCGCGGCATTCCCGTCCCACATCAAGAGGAGGCGCTCTCCAGAGGAAAAACGAGAGGAACTCCAGAGTCGTGCCCCCATTCCCAGAGTCCCCCAGATGTCTCAGTCCATTCCAGGGAAACCTGTATTCCCTGCACTGCCTCGACTTTCAAGCCGAGGATCGACTCACACCACAGTGGCACGTGGGACAGCCCTGTGGGAAAGCCTCGTGGGAAAGCCTCTTGCGAAAGCCTCGAGGGAAAGCCACAGATCAGTTGATACACGCGAAGGAAGCGTGACACTGTTGCTACAGCTCGGGAGGAAAGCGCACGTGTATGCCCCCACTCGAGTAGAGGACTGACTGCCCTGGGGAGACTCCAGAAGTACCCCAAGATCCATGTCAGCACTGGAGAGGAATCCTCAGGTTCCGGCACCGACTCCACACAAGATCTTAGGCCCTGGCATCGACGGGAGAGGAATCCCGAGAGGCCCCGAGCAACTCGCATGGGGACTGGCCTTTCCTGAGGCCACCAGAGCGGGTCCCTGAGGTCCCCGTCGTAAGTTGAGAGCACCTGCCGCAACTCTAGAAAATCCAGGAGGTTCTCCCCTCCAGGCGAGATGAGGCCCATTTCCACTGAGGCGTCTCGAGGCTAATTACACCTAACCTCTGGAACTTCCAAAGGGTCCTTCACACCCTTGCCGCAACTCAAGAAGTTCCCCGACATACCCGTCTCCACTCGAGAGGAAGCACGAGAATCCCGCCCACATCCAGAGGAGCCCTGTTTCCTCCTCCTAGCTCGAGGGAGGGATCCTTTCCCTGCGTGGTCGGGAAAGAATTCCCGGCATTTCCGTCGCATCTCAAGAGGAGGCTCTCTCACAGGAAAGGCGATAGGAACTCCAGGGTCGTGCCACCATTCCCAGAGTCCCCCAGATGTCTCCGTCCGTTCCAGGGAAACCTGTTTTCCCAGCACTGCGTCGACTTTCAATCTGAAGATCGACTCACACCACGGTGGCACGTTGGACAGCCCTGTGGGAAAGCCTCGTGGGAAAGCCTCGAGGGAAAGCCACAGATCCCTTGATCCACGCGAATGGAAGCGCGACAGTGCTGCTACAACTCGAGAGGAAAGCGCACGTGCATGCCCCCACTCGAGAGGAGGACTGACTCCCCTGGGGAGACTCCAGAAGTACCCCAAGATCCATGTCAGCACTGGAGAGGAATCCTCAGGTTCCGGCACTGATTCCACACAAGGTCTTAGGCCCCGGCATCGACGGGAGAGGAATCCCGAGAGGCCCCGAGCAACTCGCATGGGGACTGGCCTTTCCTGAGGCCACCAGAGCGGGTCCCTGAGGTCCCAGTCGTAAGTCGAGAGCACCTGCCGCAACTCGAGAAAATCCATTAGGTTCTCCCCTCCAGGCGAGATGAGGCCCTTTTCCGATGAGGCTCCTCAAGGCTAATCACAATTAAACGCTGGAATTTCCCACGGGTCCTTCACACCCTTGCTGCAACTCAAGAAGTTCCCCGTCATACCCGACTCCACTCGAGAAGAAGGACGAGAGTCCCGCCCACATACAGAGGAGCCCCGTTTCCGCCTCATAGCTCTAGAGGAGGGATCCTTTCCTTGCGTGGTCTGGAAAGTATTCCCGGCGTTTCCGTCGCATCTCAAGAGGAGGCGCTCTCCACTTGAAACGGGAGAGGAACTCCAGGTTCGTGCCACCGTTCCCACACTCCCCCAGATGTCTCATTCCATTCCACAGAAACCATTTTTCCCTACACTGCCTCGACTTTCAAGCTGAGGATCGACTCACACCACGGTGGCATGTGGGACAGCCCTGTGGGAAAGCCTCGTGGGAAAGTCTCCTGAGAAAGCCTCGAGGGAAAGCCACAGATCCCATGATCCACGCGAAGGGAAGCTTGACACTGCTGCTACAGCTCGGGTGGAAAACCCACGTGCATATCTCCACTCGCGACGAGGAATGACTCCCCTGGGAGACTCCAGAAGTACCCAAGATCCATGTCAGCACTGGAGAGGAATCCTCAGGATCCGACACAGACTCCACACAAGGTCCCAGGGCCCGGCATCGACGGGAGAGGAATCCCGAGAGGCCCCCGAGCAACTGCATGGGGACTGGCCTTTCCTGAGGCCACCAGAGCGGGTCCCTGAGGTCCCAGTCGTAAGTCGAGAGCACCTGCCGCAACTCGAGAAAATCCAGGAGGTTCTCCCCTCCAGGCGAGATGAGGCCCATTTCTGCTGAGGCGTCTCGAGGCTAATCACACCTAACCTCTCGAACTTCCGAAGGGTCCTTCACACCCTTGCTGCAACTCAAGAAGTTCCCCGACATACCCGTCTCCACTCGAGAGGAAGCACGAGAGTCCCGCCCAAATCCAGAGCAGCCCCGTTTCCGCCTCATACCTCGAGCGGAGGGATCCTTTCCCTGCGTGGTCGGGAAAGAATTCCCGGCGTTCCCGTCGCATCTCAAGAGGAGGCGCTCTCCACTGGATAGGCGAGAGGAACTCCAGGGTCTTGCCACCATTCCCAGAGTCCCCCAGATGTCTCAGTCCATTCCAGAGAAACCTGTTTTCCCTGCATTGCGTCGACTTTCAAGCCGAGGATCGACTCACACCACGGTGGCACGTGGGACAGCCCTGTGGAAAGCCTCGTGGAAAAGCCTCTTGGGAAAGCGTCGAGGGAAAGCCACAGATCCGTTGATCCACGCGAAGGGAAGCGTGACACTGCTGCTACAGCTCGGGAGGAAAGCGCACGTGCATGCCCCCACTCGAGTAGAGGACTGACTGCCCTGGGGAGACTCCAGAAGTACCCCAAGATCTATGTCAGCACTGGAGAGGAATCCTCAGGTTACAGCACCGACTCCACACAAGACCTTAGTCTCCGACATCAAGGGGAGAGGAATCCCGAGAGGCCCCTGAGCTACTCACATGGGGACTGGCCTTTCCTGAGGCCAGCAGAACGGGTCCCTGAGGTCCCCGTCGTAAGTCGAGAGCACCTGCCGCAACTCGAGAAAATCCAGGGGTTCTCCCCTCCAGGCGAGATGAGGCCCATTTCCACTGAGGCGTCTCGAGGCTAATTACACCTAACCTCTGGAACTTCCAAAGGGTCCTTCACACCCTTGCCGCAACTCAGGAAGTTCCCCGACATACCCGTCTCCACTCGAGAGTAAGCACGAGATTCCCGCCCACATCCAGCAGAGACCCGTTTCCGCCTCCTAGCTCGAGAGGAGGGATCCTTTCCCTGCGTGGTCGGGAAAGAATTCGCGGCGTTCCCGTCACATCTCACGAGGAGGCGCTCTCTACAGGAATGGCGAGAGGAACTCCAGGGTCGTGCCACCATTCCCAGAGTCCCCCAGATGTCTCAGTCCATTCCAGGGAAACCTGTTTTCCCTGCACTGTCTCGACTTTCTAGCCGAGAATGGACTCACACCACGGTGGCACGTGGGACATCCCTGTGGGAAAACCTCGTGGGAAAGCCTCGTGGGAAAGCCTCGAGGGAAAGCCACAGATCCCTTGATCCAGGCGAAGGGATGCGTGACACTGCTGCTACAGCTCGGGAGGAAAGCGCACGTGCATGCCCCCACTCGAGACGAGGACTGACTCCCCTGGGGAGACTCCAGAAGTACCCCAAGAAGCATGTCAGCACTGAAGAGGAATCCTCAGATTCCGGCACCGAAGCCACACAAGGTCTTAGGCCCCGGCATCGACGGGAGAGGAAACCCGAGAGGCACCCGTGCAACTCGCATGGGGACTGGCCTTTTCTGAGGCCACCAGAGCGGGTCCCTGAGGTCCCCGTCGTAAGTCGAGAGCACCTGTCGCAACTCGAGAAAATCCAGGAGGTTCTCCCCTCCAGGCGAGATGAGGCCCATTTCCACTGAGACGTCTCGAGGCTAATCAAACCTAACCTATGGAACTTCCAAAGGGTCCTTCACACCCTTGCTGCAACTCAAGAAGTTCCCCGACATACCCGTCTCCACTCGAGAGGAAGCAGGAAAGTCCCGCCCACATCCAGAGGAGCCACGTTTCCTCCTCATTGCTCGAGAGGTTTGATCCTTTCCCTGCGTGGTCGGGAAAGAATTCGCGGCATTCCCGTCCCACATCAAGAGGAGGCGCTCTCCAGAGGAAAAACGAGAGGAACTCCAGAGTCGTGCCCCCATTCCCAGAGTCCCCCAGATGTCTCAGTCCATTCCAGGGAAACCTGTATTCCCTGCACTGCCTCGACTTTCAAGCCGAGGATCGACTCACACCACAGTGGCACGTGGGACAGCCCTGTGGGAAAGCCTCGTGGGAAAGCCTCTTGCGAAAGCCTCGAGGGAAAGCCACAGATCAGTTGATACACGCGAAGGAAGCGTGACACTGTTGCTACAGCTCGGGAGGAAAGCGCACGTGTATGCCCCCACTCGAGTAGAGGACTGACTGCCCTGGGGAGACTCCAGAAGTACCCCAAGATCCATGTCAGCACTGGAGAGGAATCCTCAGGTTCCGGCACCGACTCCACACAAGATCTTAGGCCCTGGCATCGACGGGAGAGGAATCCCGAGAGGCCCCCGAGCAACTCGCATGGGGACTGGCCTTTCCTGAGGCCACCAGAGCGGGTCCCTGAGGTCCCCGTCGTAAGTTGAGAGCACCTGCCGCAACTCTAGAAAATCCAGGAGGTTCTCCCCTCCAGGCGAGATGAGGCCCATTTCCACTGAGGCGTCTCGAGGCTAATTACACCTAACCTCTGGAACTTCCAAAGGGTCCTTCACACCCTTGCCGCAACTCAAGAAGTTCCCCGACATACCCGTCTCCACTCGAGAGGAAGCACGAGAATCCCGCCCACATCCAGAGGAGCCCTGTTTCCTCCTCCTAGCTCGAGGGGAGGGATCCTTTCCCTGCGTGGTCGGGAAAGAATTCCCGGCATTTCCGTCGCATCTCAAGAGGAGGCTCTCTCAACAGGAAAGGCGATAGGAACTCCAGGGTCGTGCCACCATTCCCAGAGTCCCCCAGATGTCTCCGTCCGTTCCAGGGAAACCTGTTTTCCCAGCACTGCGTCGACTTTCAATCTGAAGATCGACTCACACCACGGTGGCACGTTGGACAGCCCTGTGGGAAAGCCTCGTGGGAAAGCCTCGAGGGAAAGCCACAGATCCCTTGATCCACGCGAATGGAAGCGCGACAGTGCTGCTACAACTCGAGAGGAAAGCGCACGTGCATGCCCCCACTCGAGAGGAGGACTGACTCCCCTGGGGAGACTCCAGAAGTACCCCAAGATCCATGTCAGCACTGGAGAGGAATCCTCAGGTTCCGGCACTGATTCCACACAAGGTCTTAGGCCCCGGCATCGACGGGAGAGGAATCCCGAGAGGCCCCCGAGCAACTCGCATGGGGACTGGCCTTTCCTGAGGCCACCAGAGCGGGTCCCTGAGGTCCCAGTCGTAAGTCGAGAGCACCTGCCGCAACTCGAGAAAATCCATTAGGTTCTCCCCTCCAGGCGAGATGAGGCCCTTTTCCGATGAGGCTCCTCAAGGCTAATCACAATTAAACGCTGGAATTTCCCACGGGTCCTTCACACCCTTGCTGCAACTCAAGAAGTTCCCCGTCATACCCGACTCCACTCGAGAAGAAGGACGAGAGTCCCGCCCACATACAGAGGAGCCCCGTTTCCGCCTCATAGCTCTAGAGGAGGGATCCTTTCCCTTGCGTGGTCTGGAAAGTATTCCCGGCGTTTCCGTCGCATCTCAAGAGGAGGCGCTCTCCACTTGAAACGGGAGAGGAACTCCAGGTTCGTGCCACCGTTCCCACACTCCCCCAGATGTCTCATTCCATTCCACAGAAACCATTTTTCCCTACACTGCCTCGACTTTCAAGCTGAGGATCGACTCACACCACGGTGGCATGTGGGACAGCCCTGTGGGAAAGCCTCGTGGGAAAGTCTCCTGAGAAAGCCTCGAGGGAAAGCCACAGATCCCATGATCCACGCGAAGGGAAGCTTGACACTGCTGCTACAGCTCGGGTGGAAAACCCACGTGCATATCTCCACTCGCGACGAGGAATGACTCCCCTGGGAGACTCCAGAAGTACCCAAGATCCATGTCAGCACTGGAGAGGAATCCTCAGGATCCGACACAGACTCCACACAAGGTCCAGGGCCCGGCATCGACGGGAGAGGAATCCCGAGAGGCCCCCGAGCAACTGCATGGGGACTGGCCTTTCCTGAGGCCACCAGAGCGGGTCCCTGAGGTCCCAGTCGTAAGTCGAGAGCACCTGCCGCAACTCGAGAAAATCCAGGAGGTTCTCCCCTCCAGGCGAGATGAGGCCCATTTCTGCTGAGGCGTCTCGAGGCTAATCACACCTAACCTCTCGGAACTTCCAAAGGGTCCTTCACACCCTTGCTGCAACTCAAGAAGTTCCCCGACATACCCGTCTCCACTCGAGAGGAAGCACGAGAGTCCCGCCCAAATCCAGAGCAGCCCCGTTTCCGCCTCATACCTCGAGCGGAGGGATCCTTTCCCTGCGTGGTCGGGAAAGAATTCCCGGCGTTCCCGTCGCATCTCAAGAGGAGGCGCTCTCCACTGGAATAGGCGAGAGGAACTCCAGGGTCTGTGCCACCATTCCCAGAGTCCCCCAGATGTCTCAGTCCATTCCAGGAGAAACCTGTTTTCCCTGCACTGCCGTCGACTTTCAAGCCGAGGATCGACTCACACCACGGTGGCACGTGGGACAGCCCTGTGGAAAGCCTCGTGGGAAAAGCCTCTTGGGAAAGCGTCGAGGGAAAGCCACAGATCCGTTGATCCACGCGAAGGGAAGCGTGACACTGCTGCTACAGCTCGGGAGGAAAGCGCACGTGCATGCCCCCACTCGAGTAGAGGACTGACTGCCCTGGGGAGACTCCAGAAGTACCCCAAGATCCATGTCAGCACTGGAGAGGAATCCTCAGGTTCCGGCACCGACTCCACACAAGATCTTAGGTCTCCGACATCGAACGGGAGAGGAATCCCGAGAGGCCCCGAGCTACTCGCATGGGGACTGGCCTTTCCTGAGGCCACCAGAGCGGGTCCCTGAGGTCCCCGTCGTAAGTCGAGAGCACCTGCCGCAACTCGAGAAAATCCAGGAGGTTCTCCCCTCCAGGCGAGATGAGGCCCATTTCCACTGAGGCGTCTCGAGGCTAATTACACCTAACCTCTGGAACTTCCAAAGGGTCCTTCACACCCTTGCCGCAACTCAGGAAGTTCCCCGACATACCCGTCTCCACTCGAGAGTAAGCACGAGATTCCCGCCCACATCCAGCAGAGACCCGTTTCCGCCTCCTAGCTCGAGAGGAGGGATCCTTTCCCTGCGTGGTCGGGAAAGAATTCCCGGCGTTCCCGTCGCATCTCAAGAGGAGGCGCTCTCTACAGGAATGGCGAGAGGAACTCCAGGGTCGTGCCACCATTCCCAGAGTCCCCCAGATGTCTCAGTCCATTCCAGGGAAACCTGTTTTCCCTGCACTGTCTCGACTTTCTAAGCCGAGAATGGACTCACACCACGGTGGCACGTGGGACATCCCTGTGGGAAAACCTCGTGGGAAAGCCTCGTGGGAAAGCCTCGAGGGAAAGCCACAGATCCCTTGATCCACGCGAAGGGAATGCGTGACACTGCTGCTACAGCTCGGGAGGAAAGCGCACGTGCATGCCCCCACTCGAGACGAGGACTGACTCCCCTGGGGAGACTCCAGAAGTACCCCAAGATGCATGTCAGCACTGGAAGAGGAATCCTCAGGATTCCGGCACCGAATCCACACAAGGTCTTAGGCCCCGCATCGACGGGAGAGGAAACCCGAGAGGCACCCGAGCAACTCGCATGGGGACTGGCCTTTCTGAGGCCACCAGAGCGGGTCCCTGAGGTCCCCGTCGTAAGTCGAGAGCACCTGTCGCAACTCGAGAAAATCCAGGAGGTTCTCCCCTCCAGGCGAGATGAGGCCCATTTCCACTGAGACGTCTCGAGGCTAATCAAACCTAACCTATGGAACTTCCAAAGGGTCCTTCACACCCTTGCTGCAACTCAAGAAGTTCCCCGACATACCCGTCTCCACTCGAGAGGAAGCAGCGAGAGTCCCGCCCACATCCAGAGGAGCCACGTTTCCTCCTCATAGCTCGAGAGGTTGATCCTTTCCCTGCGTGGTCGGGAAAGAATTCGCGGCATTCCCGTCCCATCATCAAGAGGAGGCGCTCTCCACAGGAAAAGCGAGAGGAACTCCAGAGTCGTGCCACCATTCCCAGAGTCCCCCAGATGTCTCAGTCCATTCCAGGGAAACCTGTTTTCCCTGCACTGCCTCGACTTTCAAGCCGAGGATCGACTCACACCACAGGTGGCACGTGGGACAGCCCTGTGGGAAAGCCTCGTGGGAAAGCCTCTGCGAAAGCCTCGAGGGAAAGCCACAGATCCAGTTGATACACGCGAAGGAAGCGTGACACTGCTGCTACAGCTCGGGAGGAAAGCGCACGTGCTATGCCCCCACTCGAGTAGAGGACTGACTGCCCTGGGGAGACTCCAGAAGTACCCCAAGATCCATGTCAGCACTGGAGAGGAATCCTCAGGTTCCGGCACCGACTCCACACAAGATCTTAGGCCCTGGCATCGACGGGAGAGGAATCCCGAGAGGCCCCCGAGCAACTCGCATGGGGACTGGCCTTTCC
This sequence comes from Capra hircus, assembly GCF_001704415.2. Lineage (NCBI taxonomy): Eukaryota > Metazoa > Chordata > Mammalia > Artiodactyla > Bovidae > Capra > Capra hircus. The sequence goes on from NW_017193494.1 coordinate 21,291, forward strand.
TGAGGCCACCAGAGCGGGTCCCTGAGGTCCCCGTCGTAAGTTGAGAGCACCTGCCGCAACTCGTAGAAAATCCAGGAGGTTCTCCCCTCCAGGCGAGATGAGGCCCATTTCCACTGAGGCGTCTCGAGGCTAATTACACCTAACCTCTGGAACTTCCAAAGGGTCCTTCACACCCTTGCCGCAACTCAAGAAGTTCCCCGACATACCCGTCTCCACTCGAGAGGAAGCACGAGAAGTCCCGCCCACATCCAGAGGAGCCCTGTTTCCTCCTCCTAGCTCGAGAGGAGGGATCCTTTCCCTGCGTGGTCGGGAAAGAATTCCCGGCATTTCCGTCGCATCTCAAGAGGAGGCGCTCTCCACAGGAAAGGCGATAGGAACTCCAGGGTCGTGCCACCATTCCCAGAGTCCCCCAGATGTCTCAGTCCATTCCAGGGAAACCTGTTTTCCCTAGCACTGCGTCGACTTTCAAGCTGAGGATCGACTCACACCACGGTGGCACGTGGGACAGCCCTGTGGGAAAGCCTCGTGGGAAAGCCTCGAGGGGAAAGCCACAGATCCCTTGATCCACGCGAAGGAAGCGCGACAGCTGCTGCTACAACTCGGAGGAAAGCGCACGTGCATGCCCCCACTCGAGAGGAGGACTGACTCCCCTGGGGAGACTCCAGAAGTACCCCAAGATCCATGTCAGCACTGGAGAGGAATCCTCAGGTTCCGGCACTGATTCCACACAAGGTCTTAGGCCCCGGCATCGACGGGAGAGGAATCCCGAGAGGCCCCGAGCAACTCGCATGGGGACTGGCCTTTCCTGAGGCCACCAGAGCGGGTCCCTGAGGTCCCAGTCGTAAGTCGAGAGCACCTGCCGCAACTCGAGAAAATCCAGTTAGGTTCTCCCCTCCAGGCGAGATGAGGCCCATTTTCCGATGAGGCTCCTCAAGGCTAATCACAATTAAACTGCTGGAACTTTCCCAACGGGTCCTTCACACCCTTGCTGCAACTCAAGAAGTTCCCCGTCATACCCGACTCCACTCGAGAAGAAGGCACGAGAGTCCCGCCCACATACCAGAGGAGCCCCGTTTCCGCCTCCATAGCTCTAGAGGAGGGATCCTTTCCCTTGCGTGGTCTGGAAAGTATTCCCGGCGTTTCCGTCGCATCTCAAGAGGAGGCGCTCTCCACTTGAAACGGGAGAGGAACTCCAGGTTCGTGCCACCGATTCCCACGAGTCCCCCAGATGTCTCATTCCATTCCACAGGAAACCATTTTTCCCTACACTGCCTCGACTTTCAAGCTGAGGATCGACTCACACCACGGTGGCATGTGGGACAGCCCTGTGGGAAAGCCTCGTGGGAAAGTCTCCTGAGAAAGCCTCGAGGGAAAGCCACAGATCCCATGATCCACGCGAAGGGAAGCTTGACACTGCTGCTACAGCTCGGGTGGAAAACCCACGTGCATATCTCCACTCGCGACGAGGAATGACTCCCCTGGGAGACTCCAGAAGTACCCAAGATCCATGTCAGCACTGGAGAGGAATCCTCAGGATCCGGCACAGACTCCACACAAGGTCCCAGGGCCCGGCATCGACGGGAGAGGAATCCCGAGAGGCCCCCGAGCAACTGCATGGGGACTGGCCTTTCCTGAGGCCACCAGAGCGGGTCCCTGAGGTCCCAGTCGTAAGTCGAGAGCACCTGCCGCAACTCGAGAAAATCCAGGAGGTTCTCCCCTCCAGGCGAGATGAGGCCCATTTCTGCTGAGGCGTCTCGAGGCTAATCACACCTAACCTCTCGAACTTCCGAAGGGTCCTTCACACCCTTGCTGCAACTCAAGAAGTTCCCCGACATACCCGTCTCCACTCGAGAGGAAGCACGAGAGTCCCGCCCAAATCCAGAGCAGCCCCGTTTCCGCCTCATACCTCGAGCGGAGGGATCCTTTCCCTGCGTGGTCGGGAAAGAATTCCCGGCGTTCCCGTCGCATCTCAAGAGGAGGCGCTCTCCACTGGATAGGCGAGAGGAACTCCAGGGTCTTGCCACCATTCCCAGAGTCCCCCAGATGTCTCAGTCCATTCCAGAGAAACCTGTTTTCCCTGCACTTGCGTCGACTTTCAAGCCGAGGATCGACTCACACCACGGTGGCACGTGGGACAGCCCTGTGGAAAGCCTCGTGGAAAGCCTCTTGGGAAAGCGTCGAGGGAAAGCCACAGATCCCTTGATCCACGCGAAGGGAAGCGTGACACTGCTGCTACAGCTCGGGAGGAAAGCGCACGTGCATGCCCCCACTCGAGTAGAGGACTGACTGCCCTGGGGAGACTCCAGAAGTACCCCAAGATCCTATGTCAGCACTGGAGAGGAATCCTCAGGTTACAGCACCGACTCCACACAAGACCTTAGTCTCCGACATCAAGGGGAGAGGAATCCGAGAGGCCCCTGAGCTACTCACATGGGGACTGGCCTTTCCTGAGGCCAGCAGAACGGGTCCCTGAGGTCCCCGTCGTAAGTCGAGAGCACCTGCCGCAACTCGAGAAAATCCAGGGGTTCTCCCCTCCAGGCGAGATGAGGCCCATTTCCACTGAGGCGTCTCGAGGCTAATTACACCTAACCTCTGGAACTTCCAAAGGGTCCTTCACACCCTTGCCGCAACTCAGGAAGTTCCCCGACATACCCGTCTCCACTCGAGAGTAAGCACGAGATTCCCGCCCACATCCAGCAGAGACCCGTTTCCGCCTCCTAGCTCGAGAGGAGGGATCCTTTCCCTGCGTGGTCGGGAAAGAATTCCCGGCGTTCCCGTCGACATCTCACGAGGAGGCGCTCTCTACAGGAATGGCGAGAGGAACTCCAGGGTCGTGCCACCATTCCCAGAGTCCCCCAGATGTCTCAGTCCATTCCAGGGAAACCTGTTTTCCCTGCACTGTCTCGACTTTCTAGCCGAGAATGGACTCACACCACGGTGGCACGTGGGACATCCCTGTGGGAAAACCTCGTGGGAAAGCCTCGTGGGAAAGCCTCGAGGGAAAGCCACAGATCCCTTGATCCAGGCGAAGGGATGCGTGACACTGCTGCTACAGCTCGGGAGGAAAGCGCACGTGCATGCCCCACTCGAGACGAGGACTGACTCCCTGGGGAGACTCCAGAAGTACCCCAAGAATGCCATGTCAGCACTGGAAGAGGAATCCTCAGATTCCGGCACCGAATCCACACAAGGTCTTAGGCCCCGCATCGACGGGAGAGGAATCCCGAGAGGCCCCTGAGCAACTCGCATGGGGACTGGCCTTTCCTGAGGCCACCAGAGCGGGTCCCTGAGGTCCCCGTCGTAAGTCGAGAGCACCTGTCCGCAACTCGAGAAAATCCAGGAGGTTCTCCCCTCCAGGCGAGATGAGGCCCATTTCCACTGAGGACGTCTCGAGGCTAATCACACCTAACCTCATGGAACTTCCAAAGGGTCCTTCACACCCTTGCTGCAACTCAAGAAGTTCCCCGACATACCCGTCTCCACTCGAGAGGAAGCACGAGAAGTCCCGCCCACATCCAGAGGAGCCCGTTTCCTCCTCCATTAGCTCGAGAGAGAGGGATCCTTTCCCTGCGTGGTCGGGAAAGAATTCGCGGCGTTCCCGTCCATCTCAAGAGGAGGCGCTCTCCAGCAGGAAAAGGCGAGAGGAACTCCAGGGTCGTGCCACCATTCCCAGAGTCCCCCAGATGTCTCAGTCCATTCCAGGGAAACCTGTATTTCCCTGCACTGCCTCGACTTTCAAGCCGAGGAATCGACTCACACCACAGGTGGCACGTGGGACAGCCCTGTGGGAAAAGCCTCGTGGGAAAGCCTCTTGGCGAAAGCCTCGAGGGAAAGCCACAGATCCGTTGATACACGCGAAGGGAAGCGTGACACTGCTGCTACAGCTCGGGAGGAAAGCGCACGTGTATGCCCCCACTCGAGTACGAGGACTGACTGCCCCTGGGGAGACTCCAGAAGTACCCCAAGATCCATGTCAGCACTGGAGAGGAATCCTCAGGTTCCGGCACCGACTCCACACAAGTCTTAGGCCCCTGGCATCGACGGGAGAGGAATCCCGAGAGGCCCCCGAGCAACTCGCATGGGACTGGCCTTTCTGAGGCCACCAGAGCGGGTCCCTGAGGTCCCCGTCGTAAGTTGAGAGCACCTGCCGCAACTCTGAGAAAATCCAGGAGGTTCTCCCCTCCAGCGAGATGAGGCCCATTTCCACTGAGCGTCTCGAGGCTAATACACCTAACCTCATGGAACTTCCAAAGGGTCCTTCACACCCTTGCCGCAACTCAGAAGTCCCCGACATACCCGTCTCCACTCGAGAGAAGCACGGAATCCCGCCCACATCCAGAGGAGCCCTGTTTCCTCCCTAGCTCGAGAGGATCCTTCTGCGTCGGAAAGATTCCCGGTTCCGTCGCATCTCAAGAGGAGGCTCTCTCAACAGGAAAGGCGATAGGACTCCAGTCGTGCACCTTCCCATTCCCGTCCGTCAGACTGTCGCTCGGAAGATCCTCCCCAGTGCAGTTGACAGTCCTGTAGCTCGGAGCTGGGGAAGCACAGTCCCTTGTCACTCCGAATGCACTAGCTGCAGGATCAGATGTCCTCTTCCATGCCGTGCGTCGCTCATCAAGACTGCATCTGTGGCTGTTCCACTCCGAGCTTTCGACAAGGATCGGGCTTTCCCTGACTTCCCAGAGGCTTTCCCCACAGGGCTGTCCCACGTTGCCACTGTGGTGTGAGTCGATCCTCAGCATTGAAAGTCGACGCAGTGCAGGGAATAACAGGTTTCCCTGGAACGGACTGGAGACATCTGGGGACTCTGGGAATGGTGGCACGACCCTGGAGTTCCTATCGCCTTTCCTGTTGGAGAGCAGCCTCCTCTTGAGATGCGACGGGAAATGCCGGCGAATTCTTTCCCGACCACGCAGGGAAAGGATCCCTCCCTCGAGCTATGGAGGAGGAAACAGGGCTCCTCTGGATGTGGCGGGATTCTCTGCTTCCTCTCGAGTGGAGACGGTATGTCGGGGAACTTCTTGAGTTGCCAGCAAGGGTGTGAAGGACCCTTTGGAAGTTCCAGAGGTTAGGTTAATTAGCCTCGAGACGTCCTCAGTGAAATGGGCCTCATCTCGCCTGGAGGGGAGAACCTCCTGGATTTTCTCGAGTTGCGGCAGGTGCTCTCAACTTACGACGGGGACCTCAGGGACCCGCTCTGGTGGCCTCAGAAAGGCCAGTCCCCATGCGAGTTGCTCGGGGCCTCTCGGGATTCCTCTCCGTCGATGCCGGGGCCTAAGACCTTGTGTGGAGTCGGTGCCGGAATCCTGAGGATTCCTCTCCAGTGCTGACATGGATCTTGGGGTACTTCTGGAGTCTCCCCAGGGGCAGTCAGTCCTCGTCTCGAGTGGGGGCATAGCACGTGCGCTTTCCTCCCGAGCTGTAGCAAGCAGTGTCACGCTTCCCTTCGCGTGTGATCAACTGATCTGTGGCTTTCCCTCCGAGGCTTTCCCACGAGGCTTTCCCACGAGGCTTTCCCACAGGGCTGTCCCACGTGCCACCTGTGGTGTGAGTCCGATCCTCGGCTGAAAGTCGAGGCAGTGCAGGGAATACAGGTTTCCTGGAATGGACTGAGACATCTGGGGACTCTGGGAATGGTGGCACGACCCTGGAGTTCCTCTCGCTTTCCTGTGAGAGCGCCTCCTCTTGATGTGGACGGGAACGCCGCGAATTCTTTCCCGACCACGCAGGGAAAGGATCCCTCCTCTCGAGCAATGGAGGAGGAAACGGGCTCCTCTGGATGTGGGCGGGACTCTCGTGCTTCCTCTCGAGTGGAGACGGGTATGTCGGGGAACTTCTTGAGTTGCCAGCAAGGGTGTGAAGGACCCTTTGGAAGTTCCAGAGTTTAGGTGTGATTAGCCTCGAGACGCTCTCAGTGGAAATGGGCCTCATCTCGCCTGGAGGGGAGAACCTCCTGGATTTTCTCGAGTTGCGGACAGGTGCTCTCGACTTACGACGGGACCTCAGGACCCGCTCTGTGGCCTCAGGAAAAGGCCAGTCCCCATGCGAGTTGCTCAGGGGCCTCTCGGGATTCCTCTCCCGTCGATGCCGGGCCTAAGACCTTGTGTGGCTCGGTGCCGGAACCTGAGGATTCCTCTCCAGTGCTGACATGATCTTGGGGGTACTTCTGGAGTCTCCCCAGGGAGTCAGTCCTCGTCTCGAGTGGGGCATGCACTGTGCGCTTTCCTCCCGAGCTGTAGCAGCAGTGTCACGCATCCCTTCGCCTGGATCAAGGGATCTGTGGCTTTCCCTCGAGGCTTTCCCACGAGGCTTTCCCACGAGGTTTCCCACAGGATGTCCACGTGCCACCGTGGTTGTGAGTCCATTCTCGGCTAGAAAGTCGAGACAGTGCAGGGAAAACAGGTTTCCCTGGAATGGACTGAGACATCTGGGGGACTCTGGGAATGGTGGCACGACCCTGGAGTTCCTCTCGCCATTCCTGTAGAGAGCGCCTCCTCGTGAGATGTGACGGAACGCCGGGAATCTTTCCCGACCACGCAGGGAAAGGATCCCTCCTCTCGAGCTAGGAGCGGAAACGGGTCTCTGCTGATGTGGGCGGGAATCTCGTGCTTACCTCTCGAGTGGAGACGGGTATGTCGGGAACTTCCTGAGTTGCGGCAAGGGTGTGAAGGACCCTTTGGAAGTTCCAGAGGTTAGGTGTAATTAGCCTCGAGACGCCCTCAGTGGAAATGGGCCTCATCTCGCCTGGAGGGGAGAACCCCCTGGATTTTCTCGAGTTGCGGCAGGTGCTCTCGACTTACGACGGGGACCTCAGGGACCCGTTCTGGCTGGCCTCAGGAAAGGCCAGTCCCCATGTGAGTTAGCTCAGGGGCCTCTCGGGATTCCTCTCCCCTTGATGTCGGAGACTAAGGTCTTGTGTGGAGTCGGTGCTGGTAACCTGAGGATTCCTCTCCAGTGCTGACATAGATCTTGGGGTACTTCTGGAGTCTCCCCAGGGCAGTCAGTCCTCTACTCGAGTGGGGGCGATGCACGTGCGCTTTCCTCCCGAGCTGTAGCAGCAGTGTCACGCTTCCCTTCGCGTGGATCAACGGATCTGTGGCTTTCCCTCGACGCTTTCCCAAGAGCTTTCCACGAGGCTTTCCACAGGGCTGTCCACGTGCCACCCGTGGTGTGAGTCGATCCTCGGCTTGAAAGTCGACGCAATGCAGGGAAAAACAGGTTTCTCTGGAATGGACTGAGACATCTGGGGGACTCTGGGAATGGTTGGCCAAGACCCTGGAGTTCCTCTCGCCTATTCCATGTGGAGAGCGCCTCCTCTTGAGATGCGACCGGAACGCCGGGAATTCTTTCCCGACCACGCAGGGAAAGGATCCCTCCGCTCGAGGTATGGAGGCCGGAAACGGTGCTGCTCTGGATTTGGGCGGGACTCTCGTGCTTCCTCTCGAGTGGAGACGGGTATGTCGGGGAACTTCTTGAGTTGCAGCAAGGGTGTGAAGACCCTTCGGAAGTTCGAGAGGTTAGGTGTGATTAGCCTCGAGACGCCTCAGCAGAAATGGGCCTCATCTCGCCTGGAGGGGAGAACCTCCTGGATTTTTCTCGAGTTGCGGCAGGTGCTCTCGACTTACGACTGGGACCTCAGGACCCGCTCTGGTGGCCTCAGGAAAGGCCAGTCCCCATGCGAGTTGCTCGGGGCCTCTCGGGATTCCTCTCCCGTCCGATGCCGGCCCTGAGACCTTGTGTGGAGTCTGTGCCGGATCCTGAGGATTCCTCTCCAGTGCTGACATGGATCTTGGGTACTTCTGGAGTCTCCCAGGGGAGTCATTCCTCGTCGCTGAGTGGAGATATGCACGTGGGTTTTCCATCCCGAGCTGTAGCAGCCAGTGTCACGCTTCCCTTCGCGTGGATCATGGGATCTGTGGCTTTCCCTCGAGGCTTTCTCAGGAGACTTTCCACGAGCTTTCCCACAGGGCTGTCCACATGCCACCGTGGTGTGAGTCGATCCTCAGCTTGAAAGTCGAGGCAGTGTAGGGAAAAATGGTTTCCTGTGGAATGGAATGAGACATCTCGGGGGACTCTGGAACTGTGGCACGAACCTGGAGTTCCTCTCCGCTTTCATAGTGGAAGCGCCTCTCTTGAGATGCGACGGAAACGCGGGAATACTTCTCCAGACCACGCAAGGAAAGGATCCCTCCTCTAGAGCTAGAGGCGGAAACGGGGCTCCTCTGGTATGTGGGCGGGACTCTCGTCCTTCTTCTCGAGTGGAGTCGGGTATGATCGGGGAACTTCTTGAGTTGCAGCAAGGGTGTGAAGGACCCTTGTGGAAGTTCCAGCAGTTTAAGTTGTGATTAGCCCTTGAGGAGCCTCAGTCGGAAATGGGCCTCATCTCGCCTGGAGGGGAGAACCTCACTGGATTTTCTCGAGTTGCGGCAGGTGCTCTGCGACTTACGACTGGGACCTCAGGGACCCGCTCTGGTGGCCTCAGGAAAGGCCCAGTCCCCATGCGAGATTGCTCGGGGGCCTCTCGGGATTCCTCTCCCGTCGAATGCCGGGCTAAGACCTTGTGTGGAAGTCCAGTGCCGGAACCTGAGCGATTCCTCTCCAGTGCTGACATGGATCTTGGGGTACTTCTGGAGTCTCCCCAGGGGAGTCAGTCCTCCTCTCGAGTGGGGCATGCACGTGCGCTTTCCTCTCGAGTTGTAGCAGCACTGTCTGCGCTTCCCATTCGCGTGGATCAAGGGATCTGTGGCTTTCCCTCGAGGCTTTCCCACGAGGCTTTCCCACAGGGCTGTCCAACGTGCCACCGTGGTGTGAGTCGATCCTCAGACTGAAAGTCGACGCCAGTGCAGGGAAAAACAGGTTTCCCTGGAATGGACTGAGACATCTGGGGGACTCTGGGAATGGTTGCACGACCCTGGAGTTCTCTTCGCCTTTCCTGTGGAGAGCGCCTCCTCTTGAGATGCGACGGAAATGCCGGGAATTCTTTCCCGACCACGCAGGGGAAAGGATCCCTCCTCTCGAGCTAGGAGAGCTGGAAACGGCTCCTCTGTGATGTGGGCGGGATCTCGTGCTTCCTCTCGAGTGGAGACGGGTTATGTCGGAACTTCTTGAGTTGCAGCAAGGGTGTGAAGGACCCCTTTGGAAGTTCCAGAGTTAGTGTAATTAGCCTCCGAGACGCCTCAGCTGGAAATGGGCCTCATCTCGCCTGGAGGGGAGAACCTCCTGAATTTTCTCGAGTTGCGGCAGGTGCTCTCAACTTACGACGGGACCTCAGGGACCGCTCTGGTGGCCTCAGGAAAGGCCAGTCCCCATGCGAGTTGCTCGGGGCCTCTCGGGATTCCTCTCCCGTCGATGCCAGGGGCCTAAGATCTTGTGTGGAGTCGGTGCCGGAACCTGAGGATTCCTCTCCAGTGCTGACATGGATCTTGGGTACTTCTGGAGTCTCCCAGGCAGTCAGTCCTCTACTCGAGTGGGGGCATGCACGTGCGCTTTCCTCCGAGCTGTAGCAGCCAGTGTCCGCTTCCCTTCGCGTGATCAATGGATCTGTGGCTTTCCTCGAGCTTCGCAGAGGCTTTCCCACGAGGCTTTCCCACAGGCTGTCCACGTGCCACGTGGTGTGAGTCGATCTCGCTTGAAAGTCGAGGCAGTGCAGGGAAACAGGTTTCCCTGGAATGGACTGAGACATCTGGGGACTCTGGGAATGGGCACGACTCTGGAGTTCCTCTCGTTTTCCTGTGGAGAGCGCCTCCTCTTGATGGATGGGAAGCCGCGAATTCTTTCCCGACCACGCAGGGAAAGATCAAACCTCTCGAGCAATGAGGAGAAACGTGGCTCCTCTGGATGTGGGCGGACTTCTGCTTCCTCTCGAGTGAGACGGGTATGTCGGGGAACTTCTTGAGTTGCACAAGGTGTGAAGGACCCTTTGGAAGTTCCATAGTTAGGTTTGATTAGCCTCGAGACGTCTCAGTGGAAATGGGCCTCATCTCGCCTGGAGGAGAACCTCCTGGATTTCGAGTTGCGACAGGTGCTCTCGACTTACGACGGGACCTCAGGGACCCGCTCTGGTGGCCTCAGAAAAGGCCAGTCCCCATGCGAGTTGCACGGGTGCCTCTCGGGTTTTCCTCTCCCGTCGATGCCGGGGCCTAAGACCTTGTGTGGCTTCGGTGGCCGGAATCTGAGGATTCCTCTCAGTGCTGACATGCTTCTTGGTACTTCTGGAGTCTCCCCAGGGGAGTCAGTCCTCGTCTCGAGTGGGGGCATGCACGTGCGCTTTCCTCCGAGCTGTAGCAGCAGTGTCACGCATCCCTTC
>NW_017193495.1:0-21043 GCF_001704415.2 Capra hircus
ACAGAAGAAAGATTTTTAAAATACAAACGCAATTTACAAATATTTCTGCATTTTTCCCCAATGCCTTTTTGTTTATTCTAATGATCAAGCTACAAATTAAGAGTCTTGTCTCTTTCCCTCAAGCATATACTTCAGGCAACAAGTGATACCATGTTGGTGTTGCACCTTCCACTTTGTCAATGAATGCACTCTCATGTATACATGCAGAAATGTATATACAAAAAATTCGGATTCTCTTTGCTTTTGTCTGGCATTTCATTTACGCACTTAAAATATGTTCAATGCTGTCATCTAGAACCATTTTTTAGCATATCTTGGTCATTTTGGAAATGCCTTTCTTAAAGATCTCTGTTCATAACATCCTTATACTTCAAATTATTGACAATCAATATATTATTATCTTAGAGCATGGTTCCATACAATTTAAAAAACCCCAGTCTCTATCCATTTATGATTCACGAGCACTAAACCACCTAATAATTGTACCCCCTCATTATTGCTTCCCTAAGGAATAACAATTTTGCAATTTTGCCCTCCATCTTTCTGTTTCTCATTGCTTTGAATTTCATTTTCTGACTCAATGGTCACATAGAAAGTCTTTTCACACACCACTGTCCATTGGTAGGCAGAGTCTAAACACTCTTCTTTTGGAGGCAAGGAAAAGGTGACCTTTCTGTGTTCAGGATAAGAAAGGGTGTGGTGGGTTCTCCCCGCCCCAGCTGTCTAGATTAGCACATTCTGCACCAGGCTGCAGGTCTTCCCCAGAGTTGCTAACACTGACCTCTAAGAAGCCGGCAGCACGCTGGCAAGTAGCAAAGCAAATTTTCTCCAGAGACCAAGAAAGATCCACTAGGCTGAACTGGTTGTCCCCACTGCTGGGAGCCAAAGTTTCTGAGTTTCTCACCCGAAAACATCAAGCCTGTTTCCAGCCAGGAGCCACTGCCTTCCCCAGTTCTAGAAACACTTAGGCTCCACACCTGACATGTGTTCATAAGACTTATATTTTGGAACCCCTTCAGTTCTGTTCAGTTCGGTTCAGTCGCTCAGTCATGTCCAACTCTTTGCGACCCCATGAATCACAGCACACCAGGCCTCCCTGTCCAGCACCAACTCCTGGAGGTCACTCAGACTCACGTCCACCGAGTCAGTGATGCCATCCAGCCATCTCATTCTCTGTCGTCCCCTTCTCCTCCTGCCCCCAATCCCTCTTAGCATCAGAGTCATTTCCAATGAGTCAACTCTTCACATGAGGTGGCCAAAGTACTCGAGTTTCAGCGTTAGCAACATTCTTTACAAAGAACACCGAGGGCTGATCTCCTTTAAAATGGACTGGTTGCATCTCCTTGCAGTTCAAGGGACTCTCAAGAGTCTTCTCCAACACCACAGTTCAAAAGCATCAATTCTTCAGTGCTCATCCTTGACTAGGACAGACCTGGGTTGGTAAAGTAATGTCTCTGCTTTTCAATATACTATCTAGGTTGCTCATAACTTTTCTTCCAAGGAGTAAGCGTCTTTTAATTTCATGGTTGCAATCACCATCTGCAGGGATGGAGCCCCAAAAAAATAAAGTCTGACACTGTTTCCCCATCTATTTCTCATGAAGTGATGCGACCAGATGCCATGATCTTCATTTTCTGAATGTTGAGCTTTAAGCCAACTTTTTCACTCTCCTCTTTCACTTTCAAAAGGGGCTTTTTAGTTCCTCTTCACTTTCTGTCATAATGGCGGTGTCATCTGCATAGCTGAGGTTATTGATATTTCTCCTGGCAATCTTGATTCCAGCTTGTGCTTCTTCCAGCCCAGCATTTCTCATGATGTACTCTGCATAGAAGTTAAATAAGCAGGGTGACAATATACAGCCTTGACATACTCCTTTTCCTATTTGGAACCAGCTTGCTGTTCCATGTCCAGTTCTAACTGTTGCTTCCTGACTCGCATACAGGTTTCTCAAGAGGAAAGTCAGGTGGTCTGGTATTCCCATCTCTTTCAGAATTTTCCACAGTTCATTGTGATCAACACAGTCGGAGGCTTTGGCACAGTCAATAAAGCAGAAATAGATGTGGCTTTTTTTTTTTTTTAAACTCTCTTGCTTTTTCGATGATCCAGCGGATGTTGGAAATTTGATCTCTGGTTCCTCTGCCTTTTCGAAAACCAGCTTGAACATCAGGGAGTTCACGGTTCACGTATTGCTGAAGCCTGGCTTGGAGAATTTTGAGCATTACTTTACTAGTATGTGAGATGAGTGCAATTGTGTGGTAGTCTGAGCATTCTTTGGCATTGCCTTTCTTTGGGATTGGAATGAAAACTGACCTTTTCCAGTCCTGTGGCCACTGCTGAGTTTTCCAAATTTGCTGGCATATTGAGTGCAGCATTTTCACAGTATCATCTTTCGGGATTTGAAATAGCTCAACTGGAATTTCATCACCTCCACTAGCTTTGTTCATAGTGATCTTTCTAAGGCCCACTTGACTTCACAGTCCAGGATGTCAGGCTCTTGGTGAGTGATCATAGCACCATGATTATGTTGGTCGTGAAGAATATTTTTGTACAGATCTTCTGTGTATTCTTGCCACCTCTTTTTCATATTTTCTGCTTCTGTTAGGTCCATACCATTTGTGTCCTTTATCGAGCCCATCTTTGCATGAAATGTTCCCTGTGGTATCTCTAATTTTCTTTTTTTTTTAATTTTTTTTATTTTTTAATTTTAAAATCTTTAATTCTTACATGTGTTCCCAAACATGCACCCCCCTCCCACCTCCCTCCCCATAACATCTCTCTGCGTCATCCCCATGCACCAGCCCCAAGCATCCTGTATCCTGCGTCAGACATAGACTGGCGATTCAATTCTTACATGATAGTATACATGTTAGAATGCCATTCTCCCAAATCATCCCACCCTCTCCCTCTCCCTCTGAGTCCAAAAGTCCGTTATACACAGCTGTGTCTTCTTTCCTGTCTTGCATACAGGGTCGTCATTGCCATCTTTCTAAATTCCATATATATGTATTAGTATACTGTATTGGTGTTTTTCTTTCTGGCTTACTTCACTCTGTATAATCGGCTCCAGTTTCATCCATCTCATCAGAACTGATTCAAATGAATTCTTTTTAATGGCTGAGTAATACTCCATTGTGTATATGTACCACAGCTTTCTTATCCATTCATCTGCTGAGGGACATCTAGGTTGCTTCCATGTCCTGGCTATTATAAACAGTGCTGCGATGAACATTGGGGTACATGTGTCTCTTTCAATTCTGGTTTCCTCGGTGTGTATGCCCAGCAGTGGGATTGCTGGGTCATAAGGTAGTTCTATTTGCAATTTTTTAAGGAATCTCCACACTGTTCTCCATAGTGGCTGTACTAGTTTGCATTCCCACCAACAGTGTAGGAGGGTTCCCTTTTCTCCACACCCTCTCCAGCATTTCTTGCTTGCAGATTTTTGGATCGCAGACATTCTGACTGGTGTGAAGTGGTACCTCATTGTGGTTTTGATTTGCATTTCTCTGATAATGAGTGATGTTGAGCATCTTTTCATGTGTTTGTTAGCCATCCGTATGTCTTCTTTGGAGAAATGTCTATGTAGTTCTTTGACCCATTTTTTGATTGGGTTGTTTATTTTTCTGGAATTGAGCTGCATAAGTTGCTTGTATATTTTTGAGATTAGTTGTTTGTCAGTTGCTTCATTTGCTATTATTTTCTCCCATTCAGAAGGCTGTCTTTTCACCTTGCTTATATTTTCCTTTGTTGTACAGAAGCTTTTAATTTTAATTAGATCCCATTTGTTTATTTTTGCTTTTATTTCCAGAATTCTGGGAGGTGGATCATAGAGGATCCTGCTGTGATTTATGTCGGAGAGTGTTTTGCCTATGTTCTCCTCTACAGTTTTATAGTTTCTGGTCTTACATTTAGATCTTTAATCCATTTTGAGTTTATTTTTGTGTGCAGTGTTAGAAAGTGATCTAGTTTCATTCTTTTACAAGTGGTTGCCCAGTTTTCCCAGCACCACTTGTTAAAGAGATTGTCTTTACTCCATTGTATATTCTTGCCTCCTTTGTCAAAGATAAGGTGTCCATAGGTCTGTGGATTTATCTCTGGGCTTTCTAGTTTGTTCCATTGATCTATATGTCTGTCTTTGTGCCAGTACCATACTGTTTTCATGACTGTGGCTTTGTAGTAGAGCCTGAAGTCAGGCAAGTTGATTCCTCCAGTTCCATTCTTCTTTCTCAAGATTGCTTTGGCAATTCGAGGTTTTTTGTATTTCCATACAAATCTTGAAATGATTTGTTCTAGTTCTGTGAAAAATATGGCTGGTAGCTTGATAGGGACTGCATTGAATTTGTAAATTGCTTTAGGTAGTATACTCATTTTCACTATATTGATTCTTCCAATCCATGAAACATGGTATATTTCTCCATCTATTAGTGTCCTCTTTGATTTCTTTCTTCAGTGTTTTATAGTTTTCTATATACAGGTCTTTAGTTTCTTTAGGTAGATATATTCCTATGTATTTTATTCGTTTCATTGCAATGGTGAATGGAATTGTTTCCTTAATTTCTTTTTCTACTTTCTCATTATTAGTGTATAGGAATGCAAGGGATTTCACGTGTTGATTTTATATCCTGCAACTTTACTATATTCATTGATGAGCTCTAGTAATTTTCTGGTGGAATCTTTAGGGTTTTCCATGTAGAGGATCATGTCATCTGCAAACAATGAGAGTTTTACTTCTTCTTTTCTCATTTGGATTCCTTTTATTTCTTTTTCTGCTCTGATTGTTGTGGCCAAAACTTCCAGAACTATGTTGAATAGTAGCGGTGAAAGTGGGCACCCTTGTCTTGTTCCTGACTTTAGGGGAAATGCTATCAATTTTTCACCATTGAGGATAATGTTTGCTGTGGGTTTGTCATAGATAGCTTTTATTATGTTGAGGTATGTTCCTTCTATTCCTGCTTTCTGGAGAGTTTTTATCATAAATGGATGTTGAATTTTGTCAAAGGCCTTCTCTGCATCTATTGAGAAAATCATATGGCTTTTATTTTTCAATTTGTTAATGTGGTGAATTACATTGATTGATTTGTGGATATTGAAGAATCCTTGCATCCCTGCGATAAAGCCCACTTGGTCATGGTGTATGATCTTTTTAATGTGTTGTTGGATTCTGATTGCTAGAATTTTATTGAGGATTTTTGCATCTATGTTCATCAGTGATATTGGCCTGCAGTTTTCTTTTTTTGTGACATCTTTGTCAGGTTTTGGTATTAGGGTGATGGTGGCCTCATAGAATGAGTTTGGAAGTTTACCTTCCTCTGCAATTTTCTGGAAGAGTTGGAGGAGGATAGGTGTTAGCTCTTCTCGAAATTTTTGGTAGAATTCAGCTGTGAAGCCGTCTGGACCTGGGCTTTTGTTTGCTGGAAGATTTCTGATGACAGTTTCAATTTCCGTGCTTGTGATGGGTCTGTTACGATTTTCTATTTCTTCCTGGTTCAGTTTTGGAATATTGTACTTTTCTAAGAATTTGTCCATTTCTTCCACGTTGTCCATTTTATTGGCATACAACTGCTGATAGTAGTCTCTTATGATCCTTTGTATTTCTGTGTTGTCTGTTGTGATCTCTCCATTTTCATGTCTAATTTTATTGATTTGATTTTTCTCTCTTTGCTTCTTAATGAGTCTGGCTAATGGTTTGTCAATTTTATTTATCCTTTCAAAGAACCAGCTTTTGGCTTTGTTGATTTTTGCTATGGTCTCTTTTCTTTCTTTTGCATTTATTTCTGCCCTAATTTTTAAGATTTCTTTCCTTCTACTAACTCTGGGGTTCTCCAATTCTTCCTTTTCTAGTTGCTTTAGTTGTAGAGTTAGGCTATTTATTTGACTTTTTTCTTGTTCCTTGAGGTATGCCTGTATTGCTATGAACTTTCCTCTTAGCACTGCTTTTATAGTGTCCCACAGGTTTTGGGTTGTTGTGTTTTCATTTTCATTAGTTTCTATGCATATTTTGATTTCTTTTTTGATTTCTTCTGTGATTTGTTGGTTATTCAGAAGTGTGTTGTTCAACCTCCATATATTGGGGTTTTTAATAGTTTTTCTCCTGTAATTGAGATCTAATCTTAATGCATTATGGTCAGAAAAGATGCTTGGAATGATTTCAATTTTTTTGAATTTATCAAGGTTAGATTTATGGCCCAGGATGTGATCTATCCTGGAGAAGGTTCCATGAGCACTTGAAAAAAAGGTGAAATTCATTGTTTTGGGGTGAAATGTCCTATAGATATCAATTAGGTCTAACTGATCTAATGTATCATTTAAAGTTTGCGTTTCTTTGTTAATTTTCTGTTTAGTTGATCTGTCCATAGGTGTGAGTGGGGTATTAAAGTCTCCCACTATTATTGTGTTCTTGTTGATTTCCCCTTTCATACTTGTTAGCATTTGTCTTACATATTGCGGTGCTCCTATATTGGGTGCATATATATTTAGAATTGTTGTATCTTCTTCTTGGATTGATCCTTTGATCATTATGTAGTGGCCTTCTTTATCTCTTTTCACAGCCTTTGTTTTAAAGTCTATTTTATCGGATATGAGTATTGCCACTCCTGCTTTCTTTTGGTCTCTATTTGCATGGTATATCTTTTTCCAGCCCTTCACTTTCAGTCTGTATGCGTCCCTTGTTTTGAGGTGGGTCTCTTGTAAGCAGCATATAGAGGGGTCTTGTTTTTGTATCCATTCGGCCAGTCTTTGCCTTTTGGTTGGGGCGTTCAACCCATTTACGTTTAAGGTCATTATTGACAAGTATGATCCCATTACCATTTACTTTATTGTTTTGGGTTCGGGTTTATACACCCTTTTCGTGTTTCCTGTCTAGAGAATATCCTTTAGAATTTGTTGGAGAGCTGGTTTGGTGGTGCTGAATTCTCTCAGCTTTTGCTTGTCTGTAAAGCTTTTGATTTCTCCTTCGTATTTGAATGAGATCCTTGCTGGGTACAGTAATCTGGGCTGTAGGTTATTTTCTTTCATCACTTTAAGTATGTCTTGCCATTCCCTCCTGGCCTGAAGAGTTTCTATTGAAAGATCAGCTGTTATCCTTATGGGAATCCCCTTGTGTGTTATTTGTTGTTTTTCCCTTGCTGCTTTTAATATTTGTTCTTTGTGTTTGATCTTTGTTAATTTGATTAATATGTGTCTTGGGGTGTTTCACCTTGGGTTTATCCTATTTGGAACTCTCTGTGTTTCTTGGACTTGGGTGATTATTTCCTTCCCCATTTTAGGGAAGTTTTCAACTATTATCTCCTCAAGGATTCTCTCATAATCTTTCTTTCTCTAATTTTCTTGAAGAGATCTCTAGGCTTCCCCATCCTGTTGTTTTCCTCTATTTCTTTGCATTGATTGCCTGGGAAGGCTTTCTTATCTCTTCCTGCTAGTCTTTGAAACTCTGCATTCAGATGCTTATCTATTTCCATTTCTCCTTTGCTTTTCACTTCTCTTCTTTTCATAGCTATTTGTAAGGCCTCCTCGACAGCCATTTTGCTTTTTTGCAATTCTTTTCCATGGGGATGGTCTTGATCCCTGTCTCCATACAATGTCACGAACTTCAGTCCATAGTTCATCAGGCACTCTATCAGATCTGAGCCCTTAAATCTATTTCTCACTTCCACTGAATGATCATAAGGGATTTGATTTAGGTCATATCTGTATGGTCTAGTGGTTTTCCATACTTTCTTCAATTTAAGTCTGAATTTGGGAATCAGGAGTTCATGATCTGAGCCGCAGTCAGCTCCCAGTTTTGTTTTTGCTGACTGTATAGAGCTTTCTCCATCTTTGGGTGCAAAGAATATAATCAATCTGATTTCGGTGTTGACCATCTGGTGATGTCCATGTGTAGAGTCTTCCTTGTGTTGTTGGAAGAGGGTGTTTGCTATGACCAGTGCGTTCTCTTGGCAAAACTCTATTAACCTTTGCCCTACTTCATTCCATATTCACAGGCCAAATTTGTCTGTTACTCCAGGGGTTTCTTGACTTCCTACTTTTGCATTCCAGTCCTCTATAATGAAAAGGACATCTTTTTTGGTTGTTAGTTCTAAAAGGTCTTGTAGGTCTTCATAAAACCATTCAACTTCAGCTTCTTCAGCATTACCTGTTGGAGCATAAACTTGGATTACTGTGATTTGAATGCTTTGCCTTGGAAATGAACAGACATCATTCTGTCGTTTTTGAGATTGCATCCAAGTAGTGTATTTAGGACTCTTTTGTTGACCATGATGGCTACTCCATTTCTTCTGAGGGATTCCAGCCTGCAGTAGTAGATACAATGGTGATCTGAGTTAAATTCACCCATTCCAGTCCATTTTAGTTCGCTGATTCCTAGAATGTCGACATTCACCCTTGCCATCTCTTGTTTGACCACTTCCACTTTGCCTTGATTCATGGACCTGACATTCCAGGTTCCTATGCAATATTGCTCCTCACAGCATCAGACCTTGCTTCTATCACCAGTCACGTCCACAACTGGGTATTGTTTTTGCTTTGGCTCCATCCCTTCCATTTTTTCTAGAGTTATTTCTCCACTGATCTCCACTAGCATTTTGGGCACCTACTGACCTGGGGAATTCCTCTTTTAGTATCCTATCATTTTGCCTTTTCATACTGTTCATGGGGTTCTCAAGGCAAGAATACTGAAGTGGCTTGTCATTCCCTTCTCCAGTGGACCACATTCTGTCAGACTTCTCTGCCATGACCTGCCCTTCTTGGGTGGCCCCACAGGGCATGGCTTAGTTTCACTGAGTTAGACAAGGCTGTGGTCCTAGTGTGATTCGATTGACTAGTTTTCTGCGATTATGTTTTCAGTGTGTCTGCCCTCTGATGTCCTCTCACAACACCTACCTTCTTACTTGGGTTTCTCTTACCTTGGACGTGGGATATTTCTGCAAGGTGCTCCAGAAAAGCACAGCTGCTGCTCCTTACCTTGGACGAGGGGTAACTCCTCACTGCCGCCCCCTCCTGACCTTGAACATGGAGTAGCTCCTCTAGACCCTCCTGTGCCTACACAGCCACCGCTCCTCGGGTGGGGGGTAGCTCCTCCCGGCCGTCGCCCCTGACCTCAGACGTGCTATAGCTCCTCTTGCCCACGGCCCCTAATCTCAGACGCCGGGTAGCTCCTCTCGGCGCCGCCCCTGCCCTCGGACGTGGAGTAGCTCCTCCCAGCCACCGCCTCTTACCTTGAACGTGGGGTAGTCGGCTTGGCCGGCCATTCCTGTGCGTTTACAGCCTGGCACTCTGGGACGCTGCCCCTACCCTCGGACATCGGGTAGCTCCTCTCCACCGCGCTTGTGCGCCGTCACAGTCAACCGCGCTCCTGCGACACTGCAGCCGCCCGCGCTTGTGGAAACCCTTCAATTCAGTTCACTTTCAGTCGCTCAGCTGTGTCCGACTCTGCGACCCCATGAACGGCAGCACACCAGGACTTCCTGTCCATCACCAACTCCTGGAGTTCACTCAGACTTGCATCCAACAAGTCAGTGATGCCCTCCAGCCATCTCATCCTCTGTCGTCCCCTTATTCTCCTGCCCCCAATCCCTCCCAGCATCAGAGTCTTTTCCAATGAGTCAACTCTTCACATAAGGTGGCCAAAGCACTGGAGTTTCAGCTTCAGCATCATTCCCTCCAAAGAAATCCCAAGGCTGATCTCCTAGAGAATGGACTGGTTGGATCTCCTTGCAGTCCAAGGGACTCTCAAGAGTCTTCTCCAACCCCACAGTTCAAAAGCATCAATTCTTCGGGGCTTAGCTTTCATCACAGTCCAACTCTCACATCCATACGTGACCACAGGAAAAACCATAGCCTTAACTAGATGGACCTTGGTTGGCAAAGTAATGTCTCTGCTTTTGAATATGCTGTCTAGGTTGCTCATAACTTTTCTTCCAAGGAGTAAGCGTCTTATAATTTCATGGCTGCAGTCACCATCTGCAGTGATTTTGGAGTCCCAAAAGATAAAGTCTGACACTATTTCCACTGTTTCCCCATCTATTTCCCATGAAGTGATGAGACCAGATGCCATGATCTTCATTTTCTGAATGTTGAGCTTTAAGCCAACTTTTTCACTCTCCACTTTCACTTTCATCAAGTGGCTTTTTAGTTCCTCTTCACTTTCTGCCATAGGGATGGTGTCATTTGCATATCTGAGGTTATTGATATTTCTCCCAGCAATCTTGATTCCAGCTTGTGCTTCTTGCAGCCCAGCACTTCTCATGATGTACAGTGCATATAAGTTAAATAAGCAGGGTGACAATATACAGCCTTGACATACTCCTTTTCCTATCCGGAACCAGCCTGTTCTTCCATGTCCAGTTCTAACTGTTGCCTCCTGACTCGCATACAGGTTTCTCAAGAGGTAAGTCAGGTGGTCTGGTATTCCCATCTCTTTCAGACTTTTCCACAGTTTCTTGTGAGCCACACAGTCAAAGCCTGTGGCATAGTCAATAAAGCAGAAATAGATGTTTTTCTGGAACTCTCTTGCTTTTTCCATGATCCAGCAGATGTTGGCAATTTGATCTCTGGTTCCTCCGCCTTTTCTAAAACCAGCTTGAACATCTGGAAAGTCTCGATTCATGTATGGCTGAAGCCTGGGTTGGAGAATTTTGAGCATTACTTTACTAGCATGTGAGATGAGTGCAATTGTGGAAACCCTTAGGCATTGCTTATTCAACATGTTGAATCTTGACAGCAAGGCACTGACAAGAAGAGAGGGTCATGCATTTGCGATCAGATTATCATTTTCCCCAATTTCTTGTGTCTTCTTCATCTCTGTGCTCAGAGATTATGGCGACGGTTGTTCTCCATCATCTTATAAACAAGTTCATCATCCAGGCTGTGTAGCAGGTAAAGAGGAGAAAGTTTTTAAATACTTAAAGTGAACCAACTTTTTATAAAGTTATGTAGAATGAAACTCAAACAAAGTCTGTTAAGCGACTTACCGATTCTTGCAAACGCTAATCTTGAAGTTACATTCTGGGTACGAACGGGTGCAGGCTGCTGTGGCATGAACACCATATTTGGCTTCCCCGGGCCTGCAATGTGAGAAATTCCTTCTACTGTAATCAGTATTAGGGAGGCTGTGTCCAGCCAAGCAGGGTTCACTTTCTTAACTCATAGAGGTTTATCTGGTCAGGTAAAGTTTCAGCATCATTTAATCTCACCTTTCATCATCCATTAAGGTGGAGCCTAAACTATCTACTTCTAGATTTATGTGCCTGTGATTTTTGCTATGTTGCTCCAAAATGAGGAGTAAGTTTACACCCCAGATAAAGCCATGTTTCTGGAATATAGAAGTGGTTGTTGTTCAGACTGATGCAGTATAGTCTCTCGAGCAGATATTATGAATCAGTTCAGAGATTGTCACCCTTTATAGGATGAAGACGATCGAATGAATCGTTCTGCTTCCTGCGGGTCAGGGGCCTCTCTGAGGCTAGAGTCTTCCTCGAGCCCCTGCCCATGTTTCTGCCCACCTCCCCTGCGCAGCTTGGGTCTCTTAGCTGCTGGGGCTTTTTGCATCCATCCTTTGGCCATACAGAGAGGGCAGAGGGCCACCTTCAGAGCCAGCAGCAGTTGTTGCTGCCAGTCCTGTGATCAGAAGCTGAAGACCCCCCTCCAGCCTTCTCAGGCTGCTCCCTCACCACGTACCCCTTGGCTGGCACTGCAAGGTGGCTGGTGTTCAGGGTAATTTAATACTTTCACCTCGGTCACAATTTATGACATATTGAACGCTGAAACATTTATTCTCCAGCTAGGCTTCAGGTTTCTAGTACTAAGATTAGAGCAAGTCTTAAGCAAAGAGACAGTACCCCTTTCCTGAAAATGGTGTGCCAAGATTCTGGCCCATTTTCCTGAGAGGAGATGATTCTTAGCTTCGTGTGTATTGCAGCAGTCTTCCTTGATTGAAATTGCTGTCATTCCAACTCCAGCTACATATTCTGGTCGCCTCACATTGCTTGTTCACAGCATCAGAAACGTCACTCAGAAATAAAGAACAGACTCAAGTCACTCATTTATCCATCCCAACATTTGACAATTAATTACTGAGGATCTGTTAAGAGTAGTCGAAGATTACTAACATCTTATCATCTAGTAGAAAGACAAGTATACACATAGTCATAACCAAGGTTTTCATATGAAAAATGTCATAAGAAAGATATCAAACAAATTCTACAGCCACCCAGAGATCTTTTCCAACTTGGGAGAATTGCTAATTTCATGAAAGACTTCATTAAGGAAATACTTATCATCTGAGATTTACGTTGGATAATGGCTGGATTTTCCCAAGTGGATTTGTGTGTTTGGACTGGAAAGCTGGATGTCCCACACGTGAAAGCAGCACATGGCAAGGGCTGGAGGTGAAGAGAAACACAAAATCAGTTTGAAGAGAACATGTAATCCTGTTTTACTAAAATGTAAACAATATAAAAGGAACTAGCAAGATGTAAGACTGGAGAAAGATGTTGGTAGTGCAGGTTGTGATGCTCACCTTTTGTGAAAAGTATTGGGAGCTCTGTTAATGCAGTCTGTTAATGAAAGAAAGGAATGTCTTAAAACGCAGAATAGCGCCAGGCCTCACATCCATAAGATGTATTTTGGGATAATCTTGGCACCCGACCAGTCATCCTGGGCCATAAAACGATTGACTTGAATCTTGTAGAAGGGAAGCTTACCATACAAATAGTTTCATTTACATAGATCAGGGGAACAACATCTGAGTATAACATAACGGTTTGTCAAGTCTGTTCTGAGCCATATGGAACCGACTTGAAGACAGAGTCTAGAGTAAATGCATAGTACACTAACGTAGCTTAAGACAAACATCTCCATAAGAAAAATGCATTGGTTAACTCAAGGTTTGAGAATAGTTAACTTCAGGTGGGACCAGGTGTCCTTATGGCAACACAGTATTTAAAGAGAAACCTCCTTTTAAATTTGTATGAAGTGAAGTCACTCAGTCGTGTCCAACTCTTTGCGACACCATGGACTGTAGCCTACCAGCCTCCTCTGTCCATGGGATTTTCCAGGCAATAGTCCTGGAATGGATTGCCATTTCCTTCTCCGGGGGATCTTCCCAACCCAGGGATGGAACCCAGGTCTCCCACATTGTAGACAGACGCTTTACAGTTTGAGCCACCAGGGAAGTCTTTAAATTTGTATAGAGAAGGGAAAAAAATATATATCACTAATTTGTTTCCTCCTGCAGCTTAAGAGAGAGATGAAAAATGTCTGACACTTGCAGCTTATTTCGTCTGTTTGGAGAATCCTGGCCTTCCTGCCTCTTATCCTCTCAAGAGGAGCTCTCAGTTAAAAGAGGAACATTTTGTTAAAGGGGTTTGAGACAGACTAGAGTTACTTATTTGTATAGCACGTGTCTATTTCCTGGAAGAATGTAAGCTTCACAGGGACAGGAATATTTGTTCAATCACAATGAAGATGGTTGCAATGAGGATTCAGTAACGCATGTAAAGCTCACCTTGGGCCTTGCTTAACTAAGCATAAGGTTGAGTTCACTTACAACCAATATAGGTAGCAGGTCTGAAATACAGCATTGGCTATTGTCGGATATCAATTATCAGTGGCACTGGCTGTTGTCAGATGTACATTTCTGAAAACTTATGTATAAAGTTGATTATAGGATTTGGGGGGAGATAAAGACTAGCATTTTCTTAGCGATGCTTTGCAAGTATGCAAGTCTACACCTCTTAAGTGATTAACGGGTGGGACACTTGGCAGCATTGATCACCTGCACAAAGGGAAATATTTATGGTGCTCTCCTCCAGTACATGGCACTCCATCAGCGGTGGAAAAGATATGGGTACAAGTTAGTGCTTAAATTAGCTGCTAAGAAACTGGAGTTTCTCCCATTATTAGGAAAAGTAACAAGGTGCTGCCTGGAGCCAAAGCATTGAAAAGCAAAAGCATTCCTTTCACTTTCTCCTTAAACTGTGAGGAGATGAACATGCCCCCAAACACCAGCCATGATGACGGAGCAAACCTGTGTGGGTTTATAACAGCCCTTATAAAAGAAAACTCACATCAAAATCAACCTGACTCACCTTTATGCAACGGTGCCACAGGGGAATTAAGATGAACAGTGCACGTAAATGACTTCAATGGTAATCGTGTTGCCAAGCCACACGTTTTCAGGTTTTCTTAACCACTTCCTCTTACATACCTAGTATTGGCATCAGTATTGATAATTTTTTCAAAATAATATATGATGTATGATATCTTCCTAGAAAATCCAAAAGAATCAATGGGTGACTAATTAGAATTTGAAAATCCAGTCAGATCTCCAGAAGAAATAAAATGTAGAAAAATCCATTCTCTTCTGCTGTATCAGCCACAATCGATTAAAAAATGCAAATCAAAAGTATAATGAGATTATCACCTCACATTGGTCAGAATGGCTCTCTTCAAAAGTCTACAAGCAATAAATGCTGGAGACAATGTGGAGAAAAGGGAATCCTCTTGAACCGTTAGCGGGAGGGTAGATTCATACAGCCTCAATGGAGAAAGTATGGAGGTTCCTTTAGGAGGAAGGAACAAAGCTAGCGTATGACCCAGAAATCCCACTACTGAGCATATACCCTGAGGAAAATCACAATTCCAAAAGACACATGTACCCCAGTGTTTATTAAAACACTATTTATAATATCCAGGACTTGGAAGTAACCTAGGCGTCCACTGACAAATGAATGGATAAAGTTACGGTGCATATATACCAAGGAGTATTACTCAGCCATAAGAAGGGATGAAACTGGGTCTTTTGTAGTCATGTGGATGAACCTAGAGTCTGTCATAAAATGGAAGTAGGTCAGAAAGAACCAACCAAATATTGTTTTTATTTGTATATTAATAGAATCTAGGAAAAACTGAACTGGTGACCCTATTTGCAAGGCAGAAATAGAGGTGGAGATGTTGGGACTGGACCTGTGGACACTCGGTGAATGAGAGGGCGAGGACAGCAGCGCTGACATAGATACGCTGCCACGGTTAACACCGGTGGCTAGTGGGAGCTGCTGCTGAGCACAGGGAGCTCAGCTCTGTGCTGACCTAGCGCAGCAGGGTGGGCAGGGAGGCTCAGGAGGGAGGGGGCATATTATACTTATAGCTGATTCACGTTGTTCTACAGCAGAAACCAATACAGCATTGTAAAGCAATTATCCTCCCATTAAAAATCTAACAAACACACAAAAAAAAAATAGCCAAAGAGCAATATTCTTTACAATACTAATGGAAGTATTACTTTAATATCTTATTTCAAGCACCCTAGGCCTGCCCCCAACATACACACACACACACACAGACACACACACACACACACACACACACACACAATTAAACCTGCATTTTAGAAAGCAAAATCTCTGGATCATTTGAAACTCCAGATGAAGTTAATTTCCTTGACTCTCCTTCCCTAAATGTAGCAAGGCAATCATGTCCAGGGCTGAAATCCATCTCTTTTCCCCATTTAGTCAGCTTCCTCCTCAATACCCTACCATCTCTATCAATGTGCACCCCTATTAATGAATCTGAGAAGCTTTTCCATGCTCCCTATCTGTGGTCAGCTGAATTGTTTTTGTTGTTGTTCAGTGGCTAAGTCATGCCCAACTCTTTGCAACCACATGGACTGCAGCAATTTTCTTGAAGAGATCTCTCATCTTTCCCTTTCTATTGCTTTCCTCTAGTTAGTTGCATTGTTGATTTAAGAATGCCTTCTTATCTATCAGGCTTCCCTGATAGCTCAGCTGGTAAAAAAAATCTGCCTGCAATGCAGATTTGATCCCTGGTTTGACTCCTGGGTCAGGAAGATCCCCTGCAGAAGGGAAAGGCTACCAACTCCAGTATTCTGGCCTGGTGAATTCCATGGACTGTATAGTCCATGAGGTCTCAAAGAGTTGGACAGGACAGAGTGACTTTCACTTTCACTTTCTTTCTTCTCTCTCCTAGCTGTTTTCTGGAACTCTGCATTCAATTGGGTGTATCTTTCCCTTTCTCCCTTGCTTTTCGCTTCTCTTCTTTCCTGAGCTGTTTGTAAAGCCCCCTCAGGCAGCCACTTTGCTTTCTTGCATTTCTATTTCTTTGGGATGGTTTTGGTCACTGCCTCTTGTACAATGTTGCAAACCTCTGTCCATAGTTCTTCAGGCACTCTGTCTATCAGGTCTAATCCCTCGAATCTACCAATCACCTCCACTGAATAATTATAGCGGATTTAATTTAGGTCATACCTGAATGGCCTAGTGGTGTCCCACACTTTCTGTATTCAAGCCTGAATTTTGTTCTAAGGAGCTGATGATCTGAGCCACAGTCAGCTCCAGGTCTTGTTTTTGCTGACTGTATACTGATTTCGGTATTGATTATTTGGTGACGTGTTTGTGTAGAGTTATGTCTTGTGTTGATGGGAAAGGATGTTTCCTATGACCAGTGCTTTCTCTTAGAGAGAAGTCACTCAGTCGTGTCCGACTCTTTGCGACCCCGTGGACTGTAGCCTACCAGGCTCCTCTGTCCATGAGATTCTCCAGGCAAGAATACTGGAGTGGGTTGCCATTTCCTCCTCCAGGGAATCTTCCCAACCCAGGGATCGAACCCAGGTCTCCTGCATTGGAGTCAGACACTTTAACCTCTGAGCTACCAGGGAAGCCCTAACTCTATTAGACTTTGCCTTACTTCATTTTGTATTCCAAGGTCAAACTTACCTGTTACTCCAGGTACCTCTTGATTTCCTACTTTTGTATTCCAGTCCCATGGCGACCCACTCCATCACTCTTGCCTGGAAAATTCCATGGATGGAGGATGATAGGCTGCAGTCCATGGGGTCTAAAAGAGTCAGACTCGACTAAGCCACTTCGCTTTCACTTTTCACTTTCATG
Organism: Capra hircus; assembly: GCF_001704415.2. NCBI lineage: Eukaryota > Metazoa > Chordata > Mammalia > Artiodactyla > Bovidae > Capra > Capra hircus. The sequence goes on from NW_017193495.1 coordinate 16,899, forward strand.
CATTGAAGAAGGACATGGCAACCCACTCCAGTGCTCTTGCCTGGAGAATCCCAGGGACAGTGGAGCCTGGTGGGCTGTGGTCTAGGGGTTCACACAAAGACTGAAGTGACTTAATAGCAGCAGCAGCAGCATGATGAAAAAGATATCCTTTTTTGGTGTTAGTTCTAGAAGGTCTTGTAGGTCTTCGTAGAACTGGTCAACTTCAGCTTCTTTGGCATTAGTGGTTGAGGCATAGACTTGGATTACCATGATGAATGGTTTGCCTTGGAAATGAACCAAGATCATTCTGCCAGTTTTGAGATTGCACCCAAGTACTGCATTTCAGACTCTTGTTGACTATGATGGTTACTCCATTTCTTCTAAGGGATTCATGCCCATAGTAGTAGATATAACAGTCATCTGAATTAAATCTACCCATTTCCATCCATTGTAGTTTACTGATTTCTAAGATGTCAGTGTTCACTCTTGCCATCTGCTTGACCATGTCCAGTTTACCTTAATTCATGGACCTGACTTTCCAGGTTCCCATGCAATATTGTGCCCTACATCATCAGGCTTTACTTTCACCACCAGACACACCCACAGCTGGTCACTGGTCACCTGAATAATGGTCTCCAAAGATTCTCAAGCCCTAATCCTCAGAAGCTATGAATTTGGTACTTTACAGGGACTTTGCATTAACTAAGATCCTTAGTTAACTAAGATTCTTAGTTAAAAAATAAACTCTCTCACTATTTCAATTATTTCCCCATATATTTGCCATGAAGTGATGGGACCAGGTGCCGTGATTTTAGCTAATCCTTAGTTAATTTCAGATTAATAATCCTGAGATTGTAGTTATTCTGAATTATCCAGGTGGGCCTGATATAATCACAAGGTTCCTTATGAGACAGAGAGCAGAAAGAGAAAAGATGCTAAGCATCTGGCTTAAAAGATAGGAAAGTGGCCCTGAGTCAAGAAGTGCTGGCAGTACCTAGAATCCAGAAAAGGCAAAGTTCATGAATTGCAGGACGCCAGGCCTCCCTGTCCATCACCAACTCCCGGAGTTCACCCAAACTCATGTGATCATTGAGTCGGTGATGCCATCCAGCCATCTCATCCTCTATCGTCCCCTTCTCCTCCTGCTCCCAATCCCTCCCAGCATCAGGGTCTTTTCCAATGACTCAATTCATTGCATCATGTAGCCAAAATATTGGAGTTTCAGCTTCAGCATTAGTCCTTCCAATGAACACCCAGGACTGATATCTTTAGAATGGACTGGTTGGACCTCACTGCAGTCCAAGGGACTCTCAAGAGTCTTCTCCAACACCACAGTTCAAAAACATCAATTTTTTGGTGCTCAGCTTTCTTCACAGTCCAACTCTCACATCCATACATAACACCTGGAAAAACCATAGCCTTGACTAGACGGACCTTTGTTGGCAAAGTAATGTCTCTGCTTTTTAATATGCTATCTAGGTTAGTCATAACTTTCCTTCCAAGACAGTGTTCAGAGAGTCTAGACATCCCAGGGTAACTGAAGGAGGTCATATGGGCCATGGTGGAATAAGATGTGTTATAACTTCCACCACGTTGTCAACTAGATGTAAGGTGCCATTGCAAGCAGCTTCCACTGGGTTCCTGCCCAGAGGAGAGAACAGAACCTATGATACAATCGGTCTTCTGTTTCTCCAGCTTCCCCTCAGCCTCACTTCTATCTCCATGTCAGACTTTCTTTTAGTTTGAAACCCAATGTTTTACTCCTTTCAAACTCTCCCCACCAGTTAAAATAAGAAAGGTCCTGATGGGATCATACACACTTCGTTGAACCTCATTTTGCTTTGTTTGCTATTTCCAGCATATCTGTTTTTTTTTTTTTTCCAGCATATCTGTTTTTTACTGTAGTTTATATTTCCCAAGGCCTCACCCACCAACCTGCAAGGACAAATTAAGTCACTGATCTCTTGATTGGACCTGCTGGAATAAGATTTCCTACAGTCTGAACCCAAATGAAACCTCACCCCCCCCATTCATCCTTGGAGTCCTCTAGGTTTGTCATAGCTTTTCTTCCAAGGAGCAAGTGTCTTAATTTCATGGCTATGTCATTGTCTGCAATGATTTTGGAGCCCAAGAATACAAAATCTGCCACTGTTTCATAGACAACACTATGAAACAGCAGAGACATCACTTTGTGGACAAATGTCCATATAGGCAAAGCTATGGTTTTCCAGTAATTGTATATGGATGTGAGAGTTGGACCATAAAGAAGGCTGAGCACCAAAGAATTGATGCTCTTTAACTGCGGTGTTGGAGAAGACTCTTGAAAGTTCCTTGGACTCCCAGGAAATCAAACCAGTCCATCCTAAAGGAAATCAACCCTATATAGTCATTGGAAGGACTGATTGGCCACCTGATGTGAAGAGCCAACTCAATGGAAAAGACTGTGATGCGGGATAGACTTAGAGCAGGAGGAGAAGGGCGTGTAATTATGTAATTTGTATTATACTATATCTATTTTTATCCAATTTAACTGTTTTTGCTTAGTTATGCTTTTGAGGTTTATCTGTGTTGATGCATATAGTTCTGTTTATACTCCATTGTTTGACATGAATTTGTCCATTTTCTTGGTTGGATGATATTTGTTTCCAGCTTTTAGCTATTAACCACTGAAAATAATGCAATAATAATTTTTTTCCCTCTAATGGAATTTAAAGCAATTATAGTGTGGAAAACTTAGAATAAGGAGGTATTCTTCAAAGACTGTGGTTATGGTTGTTGCTGAAGGTCAGAGTACTTGGGTTGGGGTAAGAGAAAGGTGGTAAGAAAGAATTGTTTTCCTAGAATATCTCCTCCTTTCTTGTACCTTCTTCCTGACTCTGACAACTTTTGCCTCCTCTCTTTCTGCCACCAAGACTCTCCCAAGTAGCCACGAGAGCCAGCCTAATCTCTTCTAGTAGAAATAGTCTGCGTTTGGAATTTCCACCTCTATGAAACTTTGAACAAAGTGGTAGAAACCCACCAAACTTTATTTTTCTCATCTATAAAATTTAAAATAATATTAATAACTTAAGAGTGTTATTGTGAAAAGTGAGAGATAATATCTGGGATCTCTAGGCAGATTAGACTGTTCCTAATGGCACCCCACTCCAGTACTCTTGCCTGGAAAAACCCCACTGGACAGAGGAGCCTGGTGGGCTACAGTCCATGGGGTTGCTAAGAGTCGGACACGACTGGGAGACTTCCCTTTCACTTTTCACTTTCCTTCACTAGGAGAAGGAAATGGCAACCCACTCCAGTGTTCTTGCCTAGAGAATCCCCAGGGATGGCGGGAGCCTGGTGGGCTGCCGTCTGTGGGGTTGCACAGAGTCCGACACGACTGAAGCGACTTAGCAGCAGCAGCAAAGAAAACTGGAGTATGTCCCCTCCTGTTGAACCTGGGGAGCTCTGACTTAGCACCTCTTAAAAATCATTTCTCTAGCAGGGCAATAAACCTTTTAAATGCAGACTCATGCCTCCAAGAGCTTATTCCTGGATAAAGAAAGTTGAAGTCATCAGCCTCAAGGCCTGAGCCTGGAAATCAGTGCAGTCTCTTTCACCCAATCCTACTCATCAAAGCAGGACTAGAGGACAGGAACAGTCTATTCAGTGATCTCATCAATCATAATGCTTTCCTTCCTTCAAACCTATTAATAATGTTCCACACCTCATTTAGTGTACCAGAACTTTACACATATTCGGCCCTGAAGGACTGTTTCCGTCCGTGTCTACTTCTCTAAAGGCATTTCATATCAGCTTCCCCTGTTCACTGTGCTTCAGTTTTTGTTTCCATTCTTTGGCAGGTAGCAGACCACCCCCTAGAATCTGTGATTTAAGGCAACTGTGTTTTTATCTCACACTTGTGCAGTGTGGGGGATCAGCGGTAGCAGGACTGTTCTTCTGGTTTGCCTGGGCCACCCTGCAGCCTGTGTTTAACCGGAGGCTCAGCAGGAAGCTAAACTCTGTTGGCACCCTTGGGTGATCAGGGAGGCATTTGACTCCTCGGCTCCTGGGACATCAGCGAACAACAGGAGCTTGATAAGCCACTTATCTTGGGAACACAGGTGGGCCTTGAGGAGAGCTGCCCTCGTCTTGCCTCCTGCAAATGCGAACACCCTTGGAGAGCCAAG
>NW_017193496.1:0-9784 GCF_001704415.2 Capra hircus
GTCAAGGTCAAGGTCAAGTCAGGTTGTTCAAGGTCAAGTTGAAAGTTCAAGGTCAGGTCAAGTTCAAGTTCATGGTAAAGGTCAAGTCAAGGGTCAAGGTCAGGTCAAGTTCAAGGTCAAGGTTCAAGTTCAAGGTCAAGGTCAACTTCAAGGTCAAGGTCAAGGTCAGGTCAAGTTCAAAGGTTAAGTTAAGTCAAGTTCAAGGTCAAGGTCAAGGTCAAGGTCAAGTTCAAATTCAAGGGCAAGGCAAGGCCCAGCCAAGGCCAAGGCAAGGGCAAGGGCAACGCCAAGGCAAGGCCAAGGCCCAGGCCAAGGCAAAGGCCAAGGCCACCAAAGCGAAGCCCAAACCCCGTAACGCCTGACAAAAGGCAGAAGCCACTAGGCCCCTGCGCAGAGGAAGCCACTAAAGGCAGCAAGGCCACAGAGCTCCCCGACTCCCATTCCCACAGGAAGATATGAGGATAAAGGGCCTCATCCCAGCACAGCACCTGCTCCCACCACCACCCAACCCCGGCCCCGCCCCCCGCAGCACTCCCCCTGAAACAACACTGTCTTCCCAGAAAAGAGAACGGAGAAGCCATGCGTGTGCCAAAGGAGCAAGATGAACGAACGATGCCAGGCCCTCCGAATTTGGGCACACCTGACGCCTCGGAACCCCGGGCCTGGCCGATGGGTCCCCGCCGTTCTCGGGTGGGAGGGGGGTCAACACGTTGGCCGAGAGCCCTTGCCCAGGCCACCTGCAAATCCCCTGAGATGTGATCCGACCACAGGGACCGAGGGCAAACGTACTGCTTGAGGTGCTGGAGGAGCCGGACGAAGCCATGGTGGGAGAGGCACACGGGCATGCTGCAGACTGCTGGCCGAGTGGGTGGGGACCCAGCAGCTCAGGACTCTGGAAAGCGGGAGGCGGCTCCGCCCCCATTGACGTCAATAAGGTTTGGGTGGGTAGATGGAGGGGGCCGCCCCTGGCCTCTTTCCAAGCAGAGACCCTGGACGGAGTCCCGTGGAGTGAGTGGGCTTTTCCCGGGCACGGCTGTGCCCCGGACCGCCAAGATCCCCGTTGGGGTGGGCGGGCAGTTCGGGGGCTTTGGTTTGTGGCCCTCCCTCTCAGCGGGGGGTGGGATCAATCCCGGGTGGATCAATCAGGGGCCCTCAGCAGTGCCAAGGGAGCTCACCGCCCAGGAAACGCCCCTAGGTCCCTTTGAATTGGCCACCAACGCCCCCTTTCCCAGCCTGCCTTGCTCTGGGATTTCCCGCCTTTTCACATTCCACAGGTCCCTGGGCCTCGACTGTCCCCCTCTGGCTCCTCTGAGGCATTCTGGGACACCAGACGCTCTCTCCAGCGCCTCCACCTAGATCCCTCGCTGTCCTCGCCTCTGTTTCCCCCCTGCCCCCTCCCCAACTCCTCCGTGGGCTCTTGGCGTCCATTCCCTACAGCAGTCCCAGAGTGCCACCCCGAGGGCTTTGAGTTGCCTGGAGCCCAAGGCTCCGGACAGAGACCTGAGGGGCCAGCGTCTGGACTGGCAGCTAATGCCATTTGGGGCTTTTCTCACGTGGAGCCTGAGGCCCGAATATCCACGGGCAACCCCCAGCGCGAGTGCCCTGGAGATACCCGACCAAGGGGACAGTGTACCCCCTACTGTGGGGAAGGAGGTTCCTGTTTTCCCTGCACTGGTTCGACTTTCACGCCGAGGATCGATCACACCATGGTGGCAAGTGGAATAGCCCTGAGAGAAAGCCTCATGGGAAGACTCGAGGGAAAGCCACAGATCCCTTGATCCACGGGACGGGAAGCGAGACACTGCCTGCTACCGCTCAGGAGGAAAGCGCACGTGCATGACCCCACTCGAGCCGAGGACTGACGCCACTTGGGAGACTCCAGAAGTACGCCAAGATCCATGTCAGCACTGGAGAGCAATCCTCAGTTCCGGTCCCGACTCCACACAAGGACTTAGGCCCCGGCATCGACAGGAGAGGAATCCTGAGAGGGCCCCTAGCACCTCGCATGGGGACTGGCCTTTCCTGAGGTCACCAGAGCGGGTCCCTGAGGTCTCTGTCGAAACTCCGAGAGCACCTGCCGCAACTGGAGAAAATCCAGGAGGTTCTCCCCTCCAGGCGAGATGAGGCCCATTTCGCTGAGGGTCTCGAGGCTAATCACAACTAACCTCTGGAACTTCCAAAGGGTCCTTCACACCCTTGCTGCAAGTCAAGAAGTTCTCCGACATACCCATCTCCACTCGAGAGGAAGGACGAGGGTCCCGCCCACATCCAGTGGAGCCCGTTTCCGCCTCGTAGCTCGAGAAGAGGGATCCTTTCCCTTCGTCTTCGGGGAAAGAATTCCAGGCCTTCGCGTCGCATATCAAGAGGAGGCGCTTTCAACAGGAAAGACGAGAGGAACTCCAGGGCCTTGCCAGCATTCTAAGAGTCCCCCAGATGTCTAAGTCCATTCAGGAAGAACCTGTTTTCCCTGCACTACCTCGACGTCCACGCGAGGATCGACTCACACCACCGTGGCACGTGGGACAGCCCTGTTGGAAAGCCTCGTGGGAAAGCCTCAATGGAAAGCGACAGATCCCCTTGATCCACACGTCAGCAAGCGTGACACTGCTGCTACAGCTCGTGAGGAAATGGCAGGTGCATGCCCCCACACGAGATGAGGAATGACTCCCCTGGCGAGACTCCAGAAGTACGGAAAGATTCATGTCAGCAATGGAGAGGCATCCTCAGGGTTGGCCCCGACTCCAAAAAGGTCTTAGGCCCCGGCATCGACGGGAGAGGAATCCCGAGAGGCTCCAGAGCAACTCGCTTGGGGACTGGCCTTTCCTGAGGCCACCAGAGCGGTCCCTGAGGTCCCGTCTTAAGTTGAGAGCACCTGCAACAACTCGAGAAAATCCAGGAGGTTCTCCCCTCCAGGCGAGATGAGGCCCATTTCCGCTGAGGCGTCTCGAGGATAATCACACCTAATATCTGGAACTTCAAAGGGTCCTTCACACCCTTGCTGCAACTCAAGAAGTTTCCCGACATACCCGTCTCCACTCGAGACGAAGCACGAGAGTCCCGCCCACATCCAGAGGAGCCCCGTTTCCGCCTCATAGCTAGAGAGGAGGGATCCTTTCCCTGCGTGGTCGGGAAAGAGTTCCCGGCGTTCCCGTCGCATCTCAAGTGGAGGCGCTCTGCACAGGAAAGGCCAGAGGAAACTCCACGGTCGTGTCACGATTCCCAGAGTCCCCCAGATGTCTCAGTCCATTCCAGGAAACCCTGTTTTCCCTGCACTGCCTCGACTTTCAAGCCGAGGATTGACTCACACCACGGTGGCACGTGGGACAGCCCTGAGGAAAGCCTCATGGGAAAGCCTCGTGGGAAAGCACCGAGGGAAAGCCACTGATCCATTGATCCTCCCGACGGGAAGCATGATATTGCTGCTACAGCTCGGGAGGAAAGCAGAAGTGCATGCCTCCACACGAGACGAAGACTCACTCCTCAGGGGATACTCCAGAAGTACCCCAAGATCCATGTCAGCACTGGAGAGGAATCCTCAGGTTCCCGGCAGCGACTCCACACAAGGTCTTAGGCCCCGACATTGACGGGCGAGAGGAATCCCGAGAGGCCCCGAGCAACTCGCATGGGGAGAGACCTTAACTGAGGCCACCAGAGCGGGTCCCTGAAGTCCCCGTCGTAAGTCTAGAGCACCTGCCGCAACTCGAGAAAATCCAGGAGGTTCTCCCCTCCAGGCGAGATGAGGCCCATTTCCGCTGAGGCGTCTCGAGGCTAATCACACCTAACCTCTGGAACTTTCAAAGGGTCCTTCACACCCTTGCTGCAACTCAAGAAGTTCCCCCACATACCGTCTCCACTCCAGAGGAAGCACGAGAGTCCCGCCCACATCCAGAGGAGCACCGTTTCCGCCTCCTAGCTTGAGAGGAGGCATCCTTTCCCTGCGTGATCGGGAAAAATTTCCCGGTGTTCCCGTCGCATCCCAAGAGGAGGCGCTCTCCACAGGAAAGGCGAGAGGAATTCCAGGGTCGTGACACCATTCCCAGAGTCCCCCAGATGTCTCCGTGCATTCCAGGGAAACCTCTCTTCCCTGCACTGCCTCGGCTTTCAAGCCGAGGATCGACTCACACCACGGTGGCACGTGGGACAGCCCTGTGGGAAAGCCTCGTGGGAAAGCCTCGTGGGAAAGCCTCGAGGGAAAGCCACAGATCCCTTGATCCACGCGAAGGGAAGCGTGACACTGCTCCTACAGCTCGGAAGGAAAGCCCAAGTGCATGCCCCCAATCTGACGAGGACTGACTCCCATGGGGAGACTCTAGAAGTACCCCTAAATCCATGTCAGCACTGGAGAGGAATCCTCAGATTCTGGCAACGACTCCACACAAGGACTTAGGCCCCGGCATCAACGGGAGAGGAATCCTAAGAGGCCCCGAGCAACTCGCATGGGGACTGGCCTTCCCTGAGGCCACCAGAGCTTGTCCCGGTGGTCCCCGTCCTACGTGGAAAGCACCTGCCGCAACTCGAGAAAATCCAGGAGGTTCTCCCCTTCAGGCGAGATGAGGCCCATTTCCGCTGAGGCGTCTCGAGGCTAATCACACCTAACCTCTGGAACTTCCAAAGGGTACTTCACACCCTTGCTGCAACTCAAGAAGTTCCCCGACATACCCGTCTTCACTCGAGAGGAAACACGAGAGTCCCGCCCACATCCAGAGGAGCCCCGTTTCCGCCTCATAGCTCGAGAGGATTGATTCTCTCCCTGTGTCGTCGGGAAAGGATTCCTGGCGTTCCCACGCATCTGAACAGGAGGCGTTCTCCACAGGAAAGGCGAGAGGAAATCCAGGGTCGTGCCACCATTCCCAGAGTTCCGCAGATGTCTCAGTCCATTCCTGGGAAACCTGTTTTCCCTGCACTGCCTCAAATTTCAAGCCGAGGATCGATTCACACCACAGTGGCACCTGGGACAGCCTTGTGGGAAAGCCTCGTGGGAAAGCCTCGAGGGAAAGCCACAGATCCCTTGATCCACGCGAAGGGAAGCGCGACACTGCTGCTACAGTTCGAGAGGAAAGCCCATGTGCATGCCCCCACACGAGACGAGGACTGACTCCCCTGGGGAGACTCCAGAGGTTCCCCAAGATCCATGTCAGCACTGGAGGGGAATCCTCAGGTTCCAGCAACGACTCCACACAAGGTCTTAGGCCCCGGCATCGACGGGAGACGAATCCCGAGAGGACCCCGAGCAACTCGCATGGGGACTGACCGTTCCTGAGGCCACCAGAGCGGGGCCCTGAGGTCCCCGTCGCAAGTCGAGAGCACCTGCCGCAACCCGAGAAAATCCAGGAGGTTGTCCCTGCAGGCGAGATGAGGCCCATTTCCAATGAGGCGTCTCGAAGCTAATCAAAACTAACCTCTGGAACTTCCAAAGGGTCCTTCACACCCTTGCTGCAACTCAAGAAGTTCCCCGACATACCCATCTCCACTCGAGAGGAAGCACGACAGTCCCGCCCACATCCAGAGGAGCCCCGTTTCTGCCTCCTAGCTCGAGAGGAGGGATCCTTTTCCTGCGTGGTCGGTCAAGTATTCCCGGCGTTCCGGTTGCATCTCAAGAGGAGGCGCTCTCCACAGGAAAGGCGAGAGGAACTCCAGGGTCGTGCCACCATTCCCAGAGTCCCAAAGATGTCTCAGTTAATTCCAATGAAAACTGTTTTCCCTGCACTGTCTCGACTTTCAAGCCGAGGATCGACTCACACCACGCTGGTACGTGGGACAGCCCTGTGGGAAAGCCTCGTGGGAAAGCCTCTTGGGAAAGCCTAGAGAGAAAGCCACAGATTCCTTGATCCACGCGAAGGGAAATGTGACACTGCTGCTACAGCTCGGGAGGAAAGTGCACGTGCATGCCCCCACTCGAGACGAGGACTGACACCCCTGGGGAGACTCCAGAAGTACCCCAAGATCCATGTCAGCACTGGAGAGGAATCCTCATGTTCCGGAAACGAATCCACACAAGGTCTTAGGAACCGGCTTCGAAAGGAGAGGAATCCTGAGAGGCCCCCGAGCAACTCGCATGGGGTCTGGCCTTTCCTGAGGCCACCAGAGCGGGTCCCTGAGGTCCCCGTCGTCAGTCGAGAGCACCTGCCGCAACTCGAGAAAATCCAGGAGGTTCTCCCCTCCAGGCGAGATGAGGCCCATTTCCGCTGAGGCGTCTGGAGGCTAATCACACCTAACCTCTGGAACTTCCAAAGGGTCCTTCACCTCCTTGCTGCAACTTAAGAAGTTCCCCGACATACCCGTCTCCACTCGAGAGGAAGCACGGGAGTCCCGCCCACATCCAGAGGAGCCCCATGTCCGCCTCCTAGCTCGAGAGGAGGGATCCTTTCCCTGCGTGGTCGGGAAAGAATTCCCGGCCTTCCCGTCGCAATTCAAGAGGAGGCGCTCTCCACAGAAAAAGCGAGAGGAACTCCCGGGTCGTGCCACCATTCCCAGAATCCCCCAGATGTCTCATTCCATTCCAGGGAAACCTGTTTTCCCTGCACTGCCTCGACTTTCAAGCCGAGGATCGACTCACACCACGGTGGCACGTGGGACAGCCCTTGTGGGAAAGCCTCGTGGGAAAGCCTCTTGGGAAAGCCTCGTGGGAAAGCCTCGAGGGAAAGCCACAGATCCCTTGATCCACGCGAAGGGAAGCGTGACACTGCTCCTACAGCTCGGCAGGAAAGCCCAAGTGCATGCCCCCAATCTGACGAGGACTGACTCCCCTGGGGAGACTCTAGAAGTACCCCTAGATCCATGTCAGCACTGGAGAGGAATCCTCAGATTCCGGCAACGACTCCACACAAGGACTTAGGCCCCGGCATCAACGGGAGAGGAATCCTAAGAGGCCCCCGAGCAACTCGCATGGGGACTGGCCTTCCCTGAGGCCATCAGAGCGGGTCCCTGTGGTCCCCGTCCTACGTGGAAATCACTTGCCGCAACTCGAGAAAATCCAGGAGGTTCTCCCCTCCAGTCGAGATGAGGCCCATTTCCGCTGAGGCGTCTCGAGGCTAATCACACCTAAACCTCTGGAACTTCCAAAGGGTACTTCACACCCTTACTGCAACTCAAGAAGTTCCCCGACATACCCGTCTTCACTCGAGAGGAAACACGAGAGTCCCGCCCACATCCAGAGGAGCCCCGTTTCCGCCTCATAGCTCGAGAGGATTGATTCTCTCCCTGTGTCGTCGGGAAAGGATTCCTGGCATTCCCGCGCATCTGAACAGGAGGCGTTCTCCACAGGAAAGGCGAGAGGAAATCCAGGGTCGTGCCACCATTCCCAGAGTCCCCCAGATGTCTCAGTCCTCTGCATGGAAACCTGTTTTCCCTGCACTGCCTCCACTTTCAAGCCGAGGATCGACTCACACCACGGTGGCACGTGGGACAGCCTTGTGGGAAAGCCTCGTGGGAAAGCCTCGAGGCAAAGCCAAAGATCCCTTGATCCACGCGAAGGGAAGCGCGACACTGCTGCTACAGCTCGGGAGGAATGCACACGTGCATGCCCCCACTCGGGACGAGGACTGACTCCCCTGGGGATTCTCCAGAATACACCAAGATCCATGTCAGTACTGGAGAGGAATCCTCAAGTTCCGGCACCCACTCCACACAAGATCTTAAGCCCCGGCATCGACGGGAGAAGAATCCCGAGAGGCCCCCAAGCAACTCGCATCGGGACTGGCCTTTCCTGAGGCCACCAGAGCGGGTCCCTGAGGTCGCCGTCGTAAGTCGACAGCACCTACCGCATCTCGATAAAATCCAGGAGGTTCTCCCCTCCAGGCGAGATGAGTCCCATTTGTGCTAGGCGTCTCGAGGCTAATCAGACCAAACCTCTGGAACTTCCAAAGGTCCTTCACAACCTTTCTGCAACTCAAGAAGTTGCCCAACATACCCGTCTCCACTCGAGAGGAAGCACGAGAGTCCCGCCGACATCCAGAGGAGCCCCGTTTCCGCCTCCTAGCTCGAGAGGAGGGATCCTTTCCCTGCGTGTTCGGCAAAGAATTCCAGGGGTTCCAGTCGCATCTCAAGAGGAGGCGCTCTCCACAGGAAAGGCGAGAGGAACTCCAGGGTCGTTCCACCATTCCAAGAGTCCCCCAGATGTCTCAGTCCTTTCCAGAGGAACTTGTTTACCCTGCACTGCCTCGACGTTCACGCGGAGGACCGACTCACACGATGGTGGCACGTGGGACAGCCCTGTGGGAAAGCCTCGTGGGGAAAGCCTCGTGGGAAAGCCTCGAGGGAAAACAAGAAACCCCTTGATCAACCCAACGGGAAAAATTGACTCTGCTCCTAATGCTCGGGAGAAAAGCGCACGTGCATGCCCACATTGGAGACGAAGATGACTCCCTGTGGAGACTACAGTAGTACCCCAAGATCCATTTCAGCACTGGAGAGGAAACCTCAGGTTCGGGCACCGATTCCAAAAAAAGGTCTTAGGCCCGGTCATCGACCGGAGAGGAATCCCGAGAGGCCCTTAGCAACTCGCAAGTCGACTGGCATTACCTGAGCGGACCAGAGCGGGTTACATAAGTCCCGGTCGTAACTGGAGAGCACCTGCTGAAACTCAAGAAAACCCAGGGGTTCTCCCCTGCAGTCGAGATGAGGCCCATTTCCGCTGAGGCGTCTCGAGTATAATCACACCTAACCTTTGAAACTTCCAAAGGGTTCTTCACACCCTTGCTGCAACTCAAGAAGATCCCGACATACCTCTCTCCACTCGAGAGGAAGAACGAGAGTCACGCCCACATCCAGAGGAGCCCCGTTTCCGCCTCCTAGCTCGAGAGGAGGGATCCTTTCCCTGCATGGTCGGGAAAGAACTCCGGGCGTCCCTGTCTCATCTCAAGAGGAGGCGCTCTCCACAGGAAAGGCGAGAGGAACTCCAGGGTCGTGCCACCATTCCCAGAGTCCCCCAGATGTCTCAGTCCATTCCAGGGAAACCTGTTTTCCCTGCACTGCCTCGACTTTCAAGCCGAGGATCGACTCACACCACGGTGGCACGTGGGACAGCCTGTGGGAAAGCCTCGTGGGAAAGCCTCGAGGGAAAGCCTCGAGGGAAAGCCACAGATCCCTTGATCCAAGCGAAGGGAAGCGTGACAGTTCTGCTACAGCTCGGAGGAAAGCGAACGTGCATGCCCCCACGCGAGACGAGGACTGACTCCCCTGGGGAGACTCCAGAAGTACCGCAAGATGCATGTCAGCACTGGAGAGGAATCCTCAGGTTCCGGCACCGACTCCACACAAGGTCTTAGGCCCGGCGTCGAAGGAGAGGAATCCCGAGAGGCCCCGAGCAACTCGCATGGGGACTGGCCTTTCCTGAGGCCACAGAGCGGGTCCCTGAGGTCCCCGTCGTAAGTCAAGAGCACCTGCCGCAACTCGAGAAAATCCAGGAGTTCTCCCCTCCAGGCGAGATGAGGCCCATTTCCACTCAGGTGTCTCGAGGCTAATCACACCTAACCCCTGGAACTTCCAAAGGGTCCTTCACACCCTTGCTACAACTCAGAAGTTCCCCAACATATCTGACTCCACTCGAGAGAAGCACGAGAGTCCCGCCCACATCCAGAGGAGGCCCCGTTTCCGCCTCGTACCTCGCGGTCAGGTATCTTTTTCCTGCATGTTCCGGAAAGAATTCCAGGTGTTCCCGTCGCATTCATGAGGAGCGCTCTCTCCAAAGGAAAGGCGAGAGAAACTCCAGTGTTGTGCCATCTTTCCAAGAGTCCCCCAGATATCTCAGTGTGCCGGGGTCCTGCCCCGCTGGATCCAGGAATTC
>NW_017193497.1:0-9781 GCF_001704415.2 Capra hircus
GAAACCTGTTTTCCCTGAACTGCCTCGACTTTCAAGCTGAGGATCGGACTCACACCAGGGTGGCACGTGGGACAGCCCTGTGGGAAAGCCTCGTTGGAAACACTCGTGGGGAAGCCTCGAGGGAAAGACACAGATCCCTTGATCCTCGCAAAGGGAACCGTGACAGTGCTGCTACAGTTCGGGGGAAAGCGCACGTGCATGCCCCCACTCGAGACGAGGACTGACTCCACTGAGGAGACTCCACAAGTACCCCAAGATCCATGTCAGCACTGGAGAGGAATCCTCAGGTTCCGGCATCGACTCCACACCAAGGTCTTAGGCCCCCGGGCATCGACCGGGAGAGGAATCCCGAGAGGCCCCCGAGTAACTAGCATGGGACTGGCCTTTCCTGAGGCCACCAGAGGGTCCCTGAGGTACCCGTCGTAAGTCGAGAGCACCCTGCCGCAACTCGAGGAAAAATCCAGGAGTTTCTCCCCTCCAGGCCAGATGAGGCCCATTTCCGCTGACGAGTCTCGAGGCTAATCACACCTAACCTCTGGAACTTCCATAGAGTCTTTCACACCCTTGCTGCAAATCAAGAAGTTCCCCGACATACCCGTCTCCACTCGAGAGGAAGCACGAGAGTCCGCCCACATCCAGAGGAGCCCCGATTCCGCCTCCTAACTCGAGAGGAGGGATCCTTTCCCTGGGTGGTCGGGAAAGAATTCCCGGCGTTCCCGTCGCATTTCAAGAGGAGACGCTCTCCACAGGAAAGGCAAGAGGAACTCCAGGGTCGTGCCTCCATTTTCAGAGTCCCCCAGATGTCTCAGTCCATTCCAGGGAAACCTGTTTTCCCTGCACTGCCACGACGTTCAAGCCGAGATCGACTCACACCTCGGCGGCACGTGGGACAGCCCTGTGGGAAAGCCTCGTGGAAAAGCCTCATGGGAAAGCCTCGAGGGAAAGCCACAGATCCCTTGATCCCCGCAAAGGGAAGCCATGACACTGCTCGCTACAGCTCGGGAGGAAATCCCACGTGCAGGCCCCCCACTAGAAGACGAGGACTGACTCCCCTGGGGAGAATCCAGAAGTACCCCAAGATCCATGTCAGCACTGGAGAGGAATCCTCAGGTTCCGGCACCGAATCCACACAAGAGTCTTAGGCCCGGCATTGACGGGAGAGGAATCCCGAGAGGCCCCCGAGCAACTCACATGGGGACTGGCCTTTCCTGAGGCCACCATTATCGGGTCCCTGAGGTGCCCGTCGTAAGTCGAGAGCACCTACCGCAACTCGAGAAAATTCCAGGAGGTTCTCCCCTCCAGGCGAGATGAGGCCCATTTCCGCCGTGAGGTGTCTCCGAGGTTAATCACAACCTAAACCCTGGAACTTCCAAAGGGTCCTTCACACCCTTGCTGCAACTCAAGAAGTTCCCCGACATACCCGTCTCCACTCGAGAGGAAGCACGAGAGTCCCGCCGCACTATCCAGAGGAGCCCCGATTCCGCCTCCTATTCGAGAGGAGGGATCCTTTCCCTGCGTGGTCGGGAAAGAATTCCCGGGATTCCCGTCGCATCTCAAAAGGAGGCGCTCTCCACAGGAAAGGCGAGAGGAACTCCAGGGTCGTGCCACCATTCCCAGAGTCCCCAGATGTCTCAGTCCATTCCAGGGAAATCTGTTTTCCCTGCACTGCCTCGACTTTCAAGCCGAGGATCGACTCACACCACGGTGGCACGTGGGACAGCCCTGTGATAAAGCCTTGTGGGAAAGCCTCGTGGGAAAGCCTCGAGGGAAAGCCCCTGATTCCTTGATCCACCTGAAGGAAGCGTGACACTGCTCCTAGAGCTCGGGAGGAAAGGGCACGTGCATGCCCCCACTCGAGACGAGGAGTGACTCCCCTGGGTAGTCTCCAGACGTACCCCAAGATCCATGTCAGCACAGGAGAGGAATCCACAGGTCCGGCACCAACTCCACACAAGATATTAGGCCCCGGCATCGACGGGAGAGGAATCCCGAGAGGCCCCCGAGCAACTCGCATGGGGACTGGCCTTTCCTGCGGCCACCAGTACGGGTCCCTGAGGTCCCCGTCGTAAGTCGAGAGCCCTTGCCGCAACTCGAGAAAATCCAGGAGGTTCTCCCCTCCAGGCGAGATGTGCCCCATTTCCGCTGAGTCGTCTCGAGGCTAATCACATCTTACCTCTGGAACTACCAAAGGGTCCTTCACACCCTTGCTGCAACTCAAGAAGTTCCCCGACATACCCGTCTCCACTCGAGAGGAAGCACGAGAGTCCCGCCCACATCCAGAGGAGCCCCGTTGCTGCCTGCTATCTCGAGAGGAAGGATCCTTTCCCTGCGTGGTGGGGAAAGAATTCCCCGCGTTCCTGTCGCATCTCAAGAGGAGGCACTCTCCACAGGAAAGGCGATAGGAAATCCAGGGTCGTGCCACCATTCCCCGAATCCCCCAGATGTCTCAGTCCATTCCAGGGAAACCTGTTTTCCCTGCAATGCTTCCACTTACAAGCCAAGGATCGACTCACACCACGGTGGCACGTGGGAGAGCCCTGTGGGAAAAGCTCGAGTGAAAGCCACAGAACCCTTGATCCACGAGAAGGGAAGCGCGACACTGCTGCTAGAGCTCGGGAGGAAAGCGCACATGCATGCCCCCACTGGAGACGAGGGCTGACTCCCCTGGGGAGACTCCAGAAGTACCCCCAGATCCATGTCGGCACTGGAGAGGAATCGTCAGGTTCCGGCACCAACTCCACACAAGGACTTAAGCCCCGGCATCGACGGGAGAGGAATCCCGAGAGGCCCGCGAGCATCTCGCATGGGGACTGGCCTTTCCTGAGGCCACCAGAGCGGGTCCCTGAGGTCCCCGTCGTAAGTCGAGAGCACCTGCCGCAACTCGAGAAAATCCAGGAGGTTCTTCCCTCTAGGCGAGATGAGGCCCATTTCCAATGCGGCGTCTCGAGGCTAATCACACCAAACCTCTGGCAACTTCCACAAGGTTCTTCACACCCTTGCTGCAACTCAAGAAGTTCCCCAACATATCCGTCTCCACTCGAGAGGAAACACGAGAGTCCAACCCACATCCAGAGGAGCCCGTTTCTGCCTGCTATCTCGAGAGGAGGGATCCTTTCCCTGCGTGGTGGGGAAAGAATTCCCGGCGTTCCCGTCGCATCTCAAGAGGAGGCGCTCTCCACAGGAAAGGCGAGAGGAACTACAGGGTCGTGCCTCCATTCCCAGAGTCCCCCAGATGTCCCAGTCCATTCCAGGGAAACCTGTTTTCCCTGCACTGCCTCGACTTTCAAGCCGAGGATCGACTCACACCACGGTGGCACGTGGGACAGCCCTGTGGGAAAGCCTCGTGGGAAAGCCTCGTGGGAAAGCCTCGAGGGAAAGCCACAGATCCCTTGATCCCCGCAAAGGGAAGCATGACACTGCTGCTACAGCTCGGGAGGAAATCCCACGTGCAGGCCCCCACTAGAGACGAGGACTGACTCCCCTGGGGAGAATCCAGAAGTACCCCAAGATCCATGTCAGCACTGGAGAGGAATCCTCAGGTTCCGGCACCGAATCCACACAAGGTCTTAGGCCCCGGCATCGACGGGAGAGGAATCCCGAGAGGCCCCCGAGCAACTCACATGGGGACTGGCCTTTCCTGAGGCCACCATTTCGGGTCCCTGAGGTGCCCGTCGTAAGTCGAGAGCACGTGCCGCAACTCGAGAAATTCCAGGAGGTTCTCCCCTCCAGGCGAGATGAGGCCCATTTCCGCCGAGGTGTCTCGAGGCTAATCACAACTAAACCCTGGAACTTCCAAAGGGTCCTTCACACCCTTGCTGCAACTCAAGAAGTTCCCCGACATACCCGTCTCCACTCGAGAGGAAGCACGAGAGTCCCGCGCATATCCAGAGGAGCCCTGATTCCGCCTCCTATTCGAGAGGAGGGATCCTTTCCCTGCGTGGTCGGGAAAGAATTCCCGGCATTCCCGTCGCATCTCAAAAGGAGGTGCTCTCCACAGGAAAGGCGAGAGGAACTCCAGGGTCGTGCCACCATTCCCAGACTCCCCCAGATGTCTGAGTCCATTCAGGGAAACCTGTTTTCCCTGAACTGCCTCGACTTTCAAGCCTGAGGATCGACTCACACCAGGGTGGCACGTGGGACAGCCCTGTGGGAAAGCCTCGTTGGAAACACTCGTGGGGAAGCCTCGAGGGAAAGACACAGATCCCTTGATCCTCGCGAAGGGAACGTGACAGTGCTGCTACAGTTCGGGAGGAAAGCGCACGTGCATGCCCCCACTCGAGACGAGGACTGACTCCACTGAGGAGACTCCACAAGTACCCCAAGATCCATGTCAGCACTGGAGAGGAATCCTCAGGTTCCGGCATCGACTCCACACAAGGTCTTAGGCCCCTGGCATCGACGGGAGAGGAATCCCGAGAGGCCCCCGAGTAACTAGCATGGGGACTGGCCTTTCCTGAGGCCACCAGAGCGGGTCCCTGAGGTCCCCGTCGTAAGTCGAGAGCACCTGCCGCAACTCGAGAAAATCCAGGAGGTTCTCCATCTCCAGGCGAGATGAGGCCCATTTCCGCTGACGACGTCTCGAGGCTAATCACACCTAACCTCTGGAACTTCCAAACGGTCTTTCACACCCTTGCTGCAACTCAAGAAGTTCCCCGACATACCCGTCTCCACTCGAGAGGAAGCACGAGAGTCCCGCCCACATCCAGAGTATCTCCGTTTCCGCCTACCTAAGCTCGAGAGGAGGGATCCTTTCCCTGAGTGGTCGGGAAAGAATTCCGGCATTCCCGTCGCATCTCAAGAGGAGGCGCTCTCCACAGGAAAGGCGAGAGGAACTCCAGGGTCGTGCCACCATTCCCAGAGTCCCCCAGATGTCTCAGTCCATTCCAGGCAAACCTGTTTTCCCTGTACTGCCTCGACTTTCAAGCCTGAGGATCGACTCACACCACGGTGGCACGTGGGACAGCCCTGTGGGAAAGCCTCGTGGGAAAGCCTCATGGGAAAGCCTCGAAGGGAAAGCCACAGATCCCTTGATCCACGCTAATGGAATCGTTGACACTGCTGCTACAGCTCGGGAGGAAAGCGCACGTGCATGCCCCCTACTGGAGACGAGGACTGACTCCACTGGGGAGACTCCAGAAGTACCCCAAGATCCATGTCGGCACTGGAGAGGAATCGTCAGGTTCCGGCACCAACTCCACACAAGGTCTTAGGCCCCGGCATCGACGGGAGAGGAATCCCGAGAGGCCCCCGAGCAACTCGCATGGGGACTGGCCTTTCCTGAGGCCACCAGAGCGGGTCCCTGAGGTCCCCGTCGTAAGTCGAGAGCACCTGCCGCAACTCGAGAAAATCCAGGAGGTTCTCCCTCCAGGCGAGATGAAGCCCATTTCCGCTGAGGCGTCTCGAGGTCTAATCACACCTAAACGTCTGCGAACAGTCCAAAGGGTCCTTCACACCCTTGCTGCAACTCAACGAAGTTCCCCGACATACCCGTCTCCACTCGAGAGGAAGCACGAGAGTCCTGCCCACATCCAGAGGAGCCCCGATTCCGACCTCCTAGCTCTAGAGGCGGGATCCTGTCCCTGCGTGGTCGGGAAAGAATTCCCGGCGTTGCCGTCGCATCTCAAGAGGAGGCGCTCTCCACAGGAAAGGCGAGAGGAACTCCAGGGTCGTGCCACCATTCCCAGAGTCCCCCAGATGTCTCAGTCCATTCCAGGGAAATCTGTGTTCCCTGCACTGCCTCGACTTTCAAACCGAGGATCGACTCACACCACGGTGGCACGTGGGACAGCCCTGTGATAAAGCCTTGTGGGAAAGCCTCGTGGGAAAGCCTCGAGGGAAAGCCCCTGATACCCTTGATCCACCTGAAGGAAGCGTAACACTGCTCCTAGAGCTCGGGAGGAAAGGGCACGTGCATGCCCCCACTCGAGACGAGGAGTGACTCCCCTGGGTAGTCTCCAGACGTACCCCAAGATCCATGTCAGCACAGGAGAGGAATCCACAGGTCCGGCACCAACTCCACACAAGATATTAGGCCCCGGCATCGACGGGAGAGGAATCCCGAGAGGCCCCCGAGCAACTCGCATGGGGACTGGCCTTTCCTGCGGCCACCAGTACGGGTCCCTGAGGTCCCCATCGTAAGTCGAGAGCCCTTGCCGCAACTCGAGAAAATCCAGGAGGTTCTCCCCTCCAGGCGAGATGTGCCCCATTTCCGCTGAGGCGTCTCGAGGCTAATCACATCTTACCTCTGGAACTACCAAAGGGTCCTTCACACCCTTGCTGCAACTCAAGAAGTTCCCTGACATACCCGTCTCCACTCGAGAGGAAGCACGAGAGTCCCGCCCACATCCAGAGGAGCCCCGTTCCTGCCTGCTATCTCGAGAGGAGGGATCCTTACCCTGCGTGGTGGGGAAAGAATTCCCCGCGTTCCTGTCGCATCTCAAGAGGAGGCACTCTCCACAGGAAAGGCGATAGGAAATCCAGGGTCGTGCCACCATTCCCCGAATCCCCCAGATGTCTCAGTCCCATTCCAGGGAAACCTGTTTTCCCTGCACAGCTTCCACTTACAAGCCAAGGATCGACTCACACCACGGTGGCACGTGGGAGAGCCCTGTGGGAAAAGCTCGAGTGAAAGCCACAGAACCCTTGATCCACGCGAAGGGAAGCGCAACACCGCTGCTATAGCTCGGGAGGAAAGCGCACGTGCATGCCCCCACTGGAGACGAGGACTGACTCCCCTGGGGAGACTCCAGAAGTACCCCAAGATCCATGACAGCACTGGAAGAGGAATGCTCAGGTTCCGGCACCGACTCCACACAAGATCTTAGGCCCTGGCATCGACTGGGAGAGGAATTCCGAGAGGTCCCCGAGCAACTCGCATGGGGACTGGCCTTTCCTGAGGCCACCATAGCGGGTCCCTGAGGTCCCCGTCGTAAGTCAAGAGGCATATGCCGGAACTCGAGAAATCCAGGAGGTTCTCCCCTCCAGGCGAGATGAGGCCCATTTCCGGTGAGGCGTCTCCAGGCTAATCACACCTAAACTCTGGAACTTCCAAAGGGTCCTTCACACCCTTGCTGCAACTCAAGAAGTTCCCCGACATACCCGTCTCCACTCGAGATGAAGCACGAGAGTCCCGCCAACATCCAGAGGAGCTCCGTTTCGGCCTCATAGCTCGACTGGACGGATCCTTTCCCTGCGTGGTCGAGAAAGAATTCCCGGCGTTCCCGTCGCATCTTCAAGAGGAGGCGCTCTCCACAGGAAAGGCGAGAGGAACTCCAGGGTCATGCCACCATTCCCAGAGTCCCCCAGATGCCTCAGTCCATTGCAGGGAAAACTGTTTTCCCATGCACTGCCTCGACTTTCAAGCCGAGGATCGGCTTACTCCACGGTGGCACGTGGGACAGCCCTGTGGGAAAGCCTCGTGTGAAAGCCTCATGGGAAAGCCCCGAGGGAAAGCCACTGATCCCTTGATCCACGGGAGGGGAAGCGTGACACTGGCTGCTGCAGTTTGGGAGGAAAGCGAAGGTTGCATGCCCCTACTTGAGACGAGGACTGACTCCCGTGGGGACACTCCGCAGGTACCCCAAGATCCATGTCAGCACTGGAGAGGAATCCTCAGGTTCCAGCACCGTCTCCACACAAGTTTTTAGGCCCCGGCATCGACTTGAGAAAAATCCCGAGAGGACCCCGAGCAACTCGCATGGGGACTGGCCTTTCCTGAGGCCACCAGAGCGGCTCCCTGAAGTCCCCGTCGTAAGTCGAGAGCACCTGCCGCAACTTGAGTACATCCAGGAGGTTCTCCCTTCCAGGCGAGATGAGGCCCATTTCCGCTGAGGCGTCTCGAGGCTAATCACACCTAACCTTTGGAACTTCCAAAGGACCCTTCACACCCTTGCTGCAACTCAAGAAGTTCCCCCGACATACCCGTCTCCACTCGAGAGGAAGCACCAGAGACCCGCCCACATCCATAGGAGCCCCGTTTCCGCCTCCTAGCTCGAGAGGAGGGATCCTTTCCCTGCGTGGTCGGGAAAGAATTCCCGGCGTTCCTGTCGCATCTCAAGAGGAGGCGCTCTCCACAGGAAAGGCGAGAGGAACTCCAGGGTCGTGCCACCATTCCCAGAGTCCCCCAGATGTCTCAGTCCATTCCAGGGAAACCTGATTTCCCTGCACTGCCTCGAATTTCTAGCCGAGGATCGACTCACACCACGATGGCACGTGGGACAGCCCTGTGGGAAAGCCTCGTGGGAAAGCTCGAGGAAAGCCACAGATCCCTTGATCCACGCGAAGGGAAGCGTTGCACTGCTGCTACAGCTCGGAGGAAAGCGCACGTTCATGCCCCCACACAAGACGACGACTAACTCCCCTGGGGAGACTCCAGAAGTACCCCAAGATCCATGTCAGCACTGGAGAGGAAACCTCAGGTTCCGGCACCGACTCCACACAGGGTCTTAGGCCCCGGCATCGACGGGAGAGGAATCTCGAGAGGCCCCCGAGCAACTTGCATGGGGACTGGCCTTTCCTGAGGTCACCAGAGCGGGTCCCTGAGGTCCCCGTAGTAAGTCAAGAGCACCTGCCGCAACTCGAGAAAATCCAGGACGTTCTCCCCTCCAGGCGAGAAGAGGCCCTTTTCCTCTGAGGCGTCTCCGAGGCTAACCATACCTAACATCTGGAACTTCCAAAGGTCCTTCACACCCTTGCTGCAACTCAAGAAGTTCTCCGACATACCTGACTCCACTCGAGAGGAAGCACGAGAATCCCGCCCACATCCAGAGGAGCCCCGTTTCCACCTCATACCTCGAGGTCAGGTATCCTTTCCCTGCATGTTCGGGAAAGAATTCCCGGTGTTCCCGTCGCATCTCATGAGGAGCGCTCTCCACAGGAAAGGCGGAGGAACTCCAGGGTTGTGCCACCATTCCAAGAGTCCCCCAGATATCTCAGTCTGCCGGGGTCCAGCCCCGCTGGATCCAGGGAATTCGAACGGATGGACGGCGTTGTCGTGGAAAGTCTTTTTTATTTATTAATGTAAGATTAGATTAAGAAATTATAGGTGTAGTAAGAAGATTAACTGGAGGAAAAGGGCTGAATAGCTTGGTTTACGTGGAAGACCAATAAAATTCCAGACAAGGAATTTTCACCATCTACGTTGGGCCACCAGCCCTGCTTGAATATCTAAGGGTGCTCGCCTTAAGCTCCCTTTCGTGCAGGTCTTAACAGCCAGGCAAGTAAGTAGACCTGGCGAGCCTCCGCGCCCCTGGTGGAGATTCAGCCTTAAGTTAAAGTAAAAAGCAGAGAGAAGGAAAGGGAGAGAAGAAGAAAGAGAGAAAAAGACACGGGGGGAGCCTGAGTCCAAGAAACCAGGCCGAGAGACTAGTTCGAGAAACTGGTCCGAGAAACTGCCCCCATCCTTTATTGTTCATAAAGCCTTTTATACTTTTGATAAAACATGGAGTTCAATGGGATTATGTAGCGTTCGCACCCAGACTCTTTCTGTACATCATTTTGTATACAAAAGGTCTCTGGTGATTTACATTATCTTCTGGCCAAGAGGCTTGTTAAACACATATCTTTATGTTTAATAGGAGTTGGTATATTAAAAAAACAAGTTAGCTAGACCTGGTATTAGCAACATTAGATCTTAGTTAAGTACCTTCTTTGTTATAACCCACTGCACCTATTGTTCTTATAGAGATGTAACTTTAATGCTTTAAGGAATGCAGATTAAAGAAAAACACTTCAGAGGAAACAAAATTTAACATTCATTAATGGCAAAGAGAGCCAAAAAGTG